>NC_089748.1:24057464-24082464 GCF_040412425.1 Macrobrachium rosenbergii
TACTTTTAACGAGCAAAAACGATTTTTTTGTGATTAGATAATTAACAAGCAAAAACGACTTTTTTGTGATTAGATAAAATATTACTCATGACTCTACTTATTGACAAAATAAGAACTTTTGTCCATATCTGACCGGTGTTCCTTAGGAAGAAATCCCGTGCTGTAAAAATGCTATCTCTGTCGTTTTACTAAACAGGATCCCAACCTAAAGCACAAGTTCTTTGGCGTATGAAGGACAAATAGTTCGAGAATGAAATTATTTAAACGTAAAGCAATAAAAGAAAAGATTTAAAGGGGGAAGAGTGGTGTATATCCCTCGAGGAAGTGGGAACATTCCTCTCAAAATTGGGTGAACTAGGATTGAATTGAATTTTGCAGATGATACAATACAGTATATCTCCCATAAGGGCGTGATCAAATTTTCTCAACCCTCTGAGAACATGATTTTATCAGCATATAATCTGCAGTATGGGATAGTGATGCCCTGAGCGTAAGTCACGTATAAGAGAGCAATGATGAAAATGAAAACTTTCACAGTGTAAAATTCAAGTACCTAATTCATTTTGACTCCTAGATTTTAATTCATACCCAAAGGAGGAAACACGGATCTGTCATTAATGAAAGTAGAAGGACCATTCACCTTTCGTCTCTTAAAGAGAAATCAAACAGTGTAATTCGTCCAAACACTTTTAGCCCACGAACAGGAAAAAACCTTAAAGGAAAACTATTCATCTACTCTACCGGATGATTTCGGTTGAGAAAAAGAACGTTTCAGTAAAAGGCCTTTTCGCTGGAGTTCGTTTTCATTGCGGTCAAAAGCATAGTTTGGTTCATTCTAACTTTTTATAAAAATGAACGAACCAAAGCGATCACCATCATTCGCATCTTTTTTGACGGCTTTCATGACACCATTAATTGGGTTAGGAAACCTTTACAGCCACTACATGAAGCCTCTTGGATAGACTAAGTGAAAGCTTAGTTGATTAATCAAAGCTCTTTTGTAAAATTTATTACTAGATCGGAATTAAAATTACATACCATTATTGCCATCTGGGATAATACTCCTGGACTGATACAAAAGGGAATTCATTTGTATGCTATTCTTATTACCTGGAGTTCATATAACTCCGTTCTCATTGCACTCACCGATTTCTTTTGTGTTTGCAGATGTGCTTGAATACCTGTTTATTGAGAAATGAGCGTCTTGTTTGTAAATATTTCCCTCACCAGTGGGAGATACAAAATTATGCTCGATACAATTATCACAGCAGATCGATAGATGAATAAAATAGATAGGGAAAGAGAGAGGAAAATAATATTAAGTAATTCAACTCTTATGAAAAATTTTCCTTCACCAGCGTGATATAAAAAACTGTAGGCATATAAATGTCTCGGTAGACAGCTAGATGAACAGAATAGACAGACATGCATAATGAGAAAAAGACGAAAATATTATTTATCTCTGGAGAATTCTCACTCTCTACAGATTTTTTTGTAAGAACATGTTCTGACGTCAATTTAATGAGAAATATTTGTTTTTTCTTAATTGATAAGTTACCCTTTGTTGTCCTTAATGAATACTTTAATCTTAATAATGCAGCAAAATAAGAATACCGGTAATATTACTGACCAACTAAAGTTCCACACTTTATAACCAGCCGTCCAAGCAGATGCTTATCTAGAAATACCACCTCAGAAGTTCTTCCGGGAAGTAGAGTAATCATCCATTTATTATGTTAGATCGTTCACAGCCATTGAAGTGCATTATCATATGATAAATAACCAACTTACAAGCAGTACTCAAACATTTGCTGAATTCAATAAACGACGATCCTTAATTCTGATGTATAAATATAGGTTCAGGAAATATAAACATTCCTTCATACCAAGCGTATTTAACATGAAAATTTAATGTGGACATGCCATTCTAACAATATTTCATAAGCCAAGCAATTAGCAGCCGATGTGTTTAATGCCCCAAAGTGGAGGAGATCCTGAAATTGCTGGTCCGCTGATATATATAATGATTAGAGTCGTGGAGTGGCACGCCACTCAGATGTCGCGGGTTCGCGTCTCCCCCAGGGCGATGAAAGATCACTGGCTCTGTATCATAATCAGTTACTGCTGCAGTGTGGGGTCTGCGGTGGGAGGTTGAAACCAACATTCTTTGGAAGCTTGAATTTCAAGTCAATGACCCCTGTGTGCTTGTTCCATGTGAAAAGATTTGAAATAATAATAATAATAATAATAATAATAATAATAATAATAATAATAATAATAATAATAATAATAATAATAATAATAATAATAATAAAATACAAAATCCACATTTATGTAAAGTACTGTATTTACAAATAAAATGAATTCCAGGAGCTTTCGAGAGCCTGCTCAGCTCCCTTCTTCAGCTAGAAATGACAGTCTTGGTTATGAGAACTTAAAAACAAACTTTAAAAGCAAGGGTAAACAAGACGCATTCTTTACAAAAAAAATAATTAGGTAATTAATTCCCTCGTTCTCGGTCTCCAAACCAGCCAACCGTCGCGATCTCCTCAGGTGACTGACTGCCTCCACGGTTGTTTGTTTACAGCCTCCTCTTTCTCAGACCAGCATAGGCGCCTGCACCGGAGTCAGCTATTTGCAACTCCATTACCTGGGCATTTAGAGGCAGAGATAGGTTAGTATCAGGGTGACTTGTGGTATACAAGGATTTCTATAATTAAAATTTTTATATAAGTAGAACAAATAAGTCTGTTGATAAAACTATCTTCTGTTGTAAACGACTTATTACCTTCCATCGAGTTCCCCATGTTGATGACGGCCCCTTCGACTAATCTTCTCTCATTGACATTTTAATTATAGAAATCCTTGTATACCACAAGTCACCCCTGATACTGCCGCTATCTCTGCCTCTCCCGCCCAGGTAACGGAGTTGCAAACAGCTGACTCCGGTGCAGGCGCCTATGCTGGTTTGAGAAGAGAGGAGGCTGTAAACAAACAACCGTGGAGGCAGTCAGTCACCTGAGGAGATCGCGACGGTTGGCTGGTTTGGAGACCGAGAACGAGGGAATTAATTACCTAATTATCATTTTTGTAAAGAATGCGTCTTGTTTACCCTTGCTTTTAAAGTTTGTTTTTAAGTTCTCATAACCAAGACTGTCATTTCTAGCTGAAGAAGGGAGCTGAGCAGGCTCTCGAAAGCTCCTGGAATTCATTTTATTTGTAAATACAGTACTTTACATAAATGTGGATTTTGTATTTTATAAACATATTCACGGGATTGTGAAGAAGATTTGCATTCCATATCACGAATAATAATAATAATAATAATAATAATAATAATAATAATAATAATAATAATAATAATAATAATAAAACTCTCTCCTAATAAGATATAGGACTTCTCTAGTGATCGTCCTGCTGGAAGTTTCAATAGAGCAAGAGAAAGGTATGTAAATGAATATTGCTGGTTGAATCAATAACACATGAACAAGGTTAAAGGGTAAAAAGAAATAGGAAAAAAATACGTTTGCGTTTTAATTACGTTTGGTGTTTCTATGGTTGGATTTTCATTAAGCCCCGTCATATTTTAACTCCATTCGATATATATGAAATTTTTCAAATCTTCGTTTTATGAACAAACCCCTTCATATTTATTAAGTGAAGCATAAAAATTCTCGTATTGTTCTTTTCTGCACATGTCTCAATTCCCATCACTGCGGATCTTTCATTAAATAAAGAAAAGCAACATGCTTTTAGAGAGACTGAGTATGTTCGTCCGTTCGTTACAGTCTCACGATATAGTGCAGCAGATAATTGCATATTTCATAAGAATCGTTCAGATAGTGAAACAAGCATGAAATTTTGCACAAGTGCTCTTTAAAGTTCCCTCTATCAGAAAAGGGCGCTGGCCACGCAAAAAATTTAATATGGCGGCCAAATTCCAAGATGGCGGCCAGTATCGACAGATTTTGGCTAATTTTTCACTAGAATGGCATGTATTTGCTTCTAGCAATATGGTAAAGCTCTTCCATACTATTTCTTGTGAATATTATGTTTCTGTAGCTTCCCAGTACAGTTTACCTTTAAATATGGGGCTATATGGCTTGCCAAGAAAAGGTAGAAACAATAATTATAATGAAAAATAATGCCCGTTCAACAATTATCGTTTTAAGCATGGATCTTGGTTTCTGTGGTTTTAGATCCTAATGAGGCCATCTCTTTCGAATAACTCATCAATTTTGAAGGAAAATTAATAAATGTAAAAGAGTGTATGTCTGCACACAACCAGGGCACACTGGTGACATCACTGCTGTGTAACTCAGCATGGGGTTCAGTGCCAGCTAATCCAGCTTTACTAATCCTGTAGTCTTAGACTAGTAGTTGTAGTATAGTTTAGTTTAGTGTCCCAAATGCTTTCTAACAGCCCCAGACCAGCTATAGTTAGATAGCCGCACCTGAATAGACAGGATGTGCCAGCGCGGGAGAGCCGAGCCAAGGGTATGGGGGCTGTACATCTCACCAGCTTCCTTTCAAACAAAGAACCCTGTGCCACCAAACACTGCAATACCAAAGCCACCCACAGATATCTTGGGGCCACAGCTTGCACTGGAGTATCAGTGGCTAGACAAGGTCATAGTCACCCAGGAAATTGATGATGCAGTGAATCTGACGTGGTCAGCTCATCACGCTTCAATGAAGAGAAGCCCAGAATTTGAAGTAACCATAACTTCATTGCTTCCTCTCCTGCGTGATCAGGCTCATTCTGTTGCTACGATCAAACACGTGATGCAGAAAGTGCAGGATGTCACTGATTTTCTGAACCCTGGCCAGATACCCATAATCACAGCTGATCAGCCAATCTATGCCGTAGCAAAGCAGGTGCAGTGGCAGTGGCCTGATCAGTATGGCGAAGACAAGTATCTGGTAATGTTTGGTGGTCTGCACATTGAGATGGCAGCAATGACATCTCTTGGTACTCTTCTTCATGGCAGTGGTTGGACAGGAGCTCTGGTGGAGGCAGGAGTTGCTTCATCTGGAACTGCAGAATCCTTCCTGTCAGCTGCAAGTGTAACCAGGACACGGCAGATGTACCAGGTTACAGCCTCTAGTTTGTACAAACTCCTGAAGACAGCATACACTGACTACTGTGCTGAGAAAGCAAACAACAATGAGCAGGCATTAGAGTTTGAGGAGTGGTGTGACCTTCGAAGACAGCAGAGTCCACAGTTCCACTTCTGGCACATGGTGTTGTCTATGGAACTTGTGATATTCCTACTGATCAGGTCCTTCCGTGAGGCCAATTTTGTCCTCTACTGCCAGGCATTGCATGAGCTGATACCCTACTTCTTTTCCAACAATAATACAAACTATGCTCGTTGGCTGCCTATTCACCTCAGGGACATGCTTACCCTAGAGAGTTCACACCCAGAGTTGCACAAGGAGCTCAAGGCTGGCAACTTTGTTGTGCACAAGACCAGTCGCCAGTTCTCAGCAATGGCTCTTGACCAAGCTCATGAGCAGACCAATGCCTTTATAAAGGCTGATGGCGGAGCCATTGGGCTGACTGAAGATCCGTCAGCACTCAGAAGATGGATGGTGGCTGGCCCAGAGATCATCCGCTTGGTGTCTGCATACGAAACAGAGGTTCAAAGTAAGGAGTCTAATGAGCAGACAACACACCATGAACAAACACCTCATGCGCAGAAGACATTCTTGGAGAGAGTCAGCAAGCTGTCATTGGCTTTTGCAACACTTGGTAAGTCCTTTTCAGGAAGAGAGCCAGGATCTGTATTCCATTGACAACAAAGACATTGCCCACCCCAGCTCAGCAGAACTTCTACAGACACACCTTGACAGAGGCCGCACTAAATTTCAGAAGTTTTCAGACTCTTTGGCAAACAATGCAGTCTCCTTCTATGAGCCGATAAAGAAGAACAGAACTGACTTCTTCAGGCAAGAAGCTGCTCCTGTAGAACAGTCAAAGCAGAAACTTCTGAAGGAGGATTGCCAGCTTTTCTCAAAGCTATTTATATCCTGTCAGAGCCGTGAATGTGATCTGCAGGAATTCTTCCAGCACGAGAATCAAACATTCCCAGCTTCCCTTAGTGAGGGTGGTAGGCTGTACACATGTCAGAAGTCTCAGCTGACCTCGGTCCTGGAGAGTCATGTTACACTAGAAGACAAAGAACCAAAGACTGATGTCCTCATTGTAGATGGATCAGCTTTGGTCCATGCCTTGCCACCAAAGAAAGGAAAGACCTTTGAGGGCTATGCACTTTGCGACTTCTTGCCTGTGATACAATCCTATAGCAGCAAGTACACATCATCACATCTTGTATTTGATGTATACAATACATCCAGCCTCAAAGCTGAGACCAGGCTCCAACGTGGTCAAGGAGGAAGGCGCAAGGTGACAGACAAGAACACAATTCCATCCAACTGGCGCAATTTCCTAAGACACGATGCCAACAAGACAGAGTTGTTCCAGTTCCTGGCAGACAAAGTTGCCCAGATGTCTGCCACAAATGTTGTCATTGCCACGAAAGGGTCTGCTGTCCTCAGCACTCATGAGGCTAGTCTTCAGGGACTGGAAAAGTGCTCTCATGAGGAAGCTGACACCCGCATCTTTCTCCATGCCAAATATGCCACAGAACATGGAGCCAAGACCATCACAGTTAAAGCAAATGACACAGATGTTCTTGTCGTTGCAGTCAGTGCTTTCTCCACTCTCCACAATCTAGGGCTAGAGAAGCTATGGGTGGCATTTGGCCAAGGCCAGAGCCTGCGCTGGATTGCTGTGCATGACCTGTGCAACTCTCTGGGCCAGGAGAAGGTGAATGGCATGCTCTTCTTCCATGCGTTCACAGGCTGTGATACAGTGTCAGCCTTCCGGAGCAAGGGCAAGAAGACCGCCTGGCAGACATGGAACATCTTTCCAGAGGCCTCCACTGTGTTCTCCAAACTGAGTCACTACCCTCTCAGAGTGGAAGAGAGTGACCTGAAGGTCCTGGAGAGGTTTGTCATACTTATGTATGAAAGATCCAGCACTGCTGGCACTGTGGATGAGGCTAGACTTGATATGTTTGCCAGAAAACAAAGGGCATATGAGGCCATTCCACCAACCAGGGGAGCTCTCCTCCAACACACCAAGCGTGCTGCGTACCAGGCTGGTTGCGTGTGTGGGGGCAGGCCACCAGTGTCAGCCACAGCCAGAGAACCCTGCTGAGTGGGGATGGCAAAAGTCTGGTGAAGCATGGCAAGTCCTCTGGACAACCAACTCGCCCTTAGCCAAGAGTTGCCAACAGCTTACCAAATGTGGATGCAAAGCAGGCTGTCGGGAAAGGTGCAAGTGCTACAAGCTGGGTCTTCCCTGCACAGCTCTGTGCACTTGCAAATGTGAAGTCTAGATAAATATTGCCCTCTCTTCAGTAGATAATCTAGCTTGAGCATCCAACGTGTCTTGCTATGCCTACCTTCTTATCCTCGAATTTTTTCAAAGGTGTAGGTTGAGAGACCTATACATAGATTGGTTGCGTTTAGTCCGTATTTCTCTTCTTTTCTTTTTTATGGTTACAGTCTTAGACACAATGTTGTATGTGACCATACCATTACTATTTCAGTTGAAAATAGCATATTAGTTAAACTGTCTGATCACATGAATATACCATTAAATAAAAACAGTTGGTCTCTATGTCTGCTAGCGCTGTGGATAGAAAAAAACTTTTATGGCAAAAAATCCATTTTGTACGCCATCTTGGTTACAATTCATTTAGTAAGGGTTTTCAATAAAATGTGGTATGGAACATTTTTATAACCTAAAAGTCGAGGTTTAAAAAAAAACTGGCATATTCCATCAAATAGATGCTCCCAAACCAGTGAATCTCAACATAGATGGCGGCCATTTTGAAAAAATAGCCGCCATCTTGGATTTTCAGGTGGCCAGCGCCCTTTCTAAGAGAGCGTAGTCTTAGGAATGTTTGTGCCAAATTTCATGCTTGTTTCACTATCTGAACGATTTTTACAGCAATCTGCTGCACTAATAGTGCAACTGCAAAATACAAAAATGAGATATGATTGGAATTGTGACAAGGTAAGAATCTTAATTACCGAGAATAAAATGCGAATTGTTGTAAACATATTCATGATGAACATCATAATGAGAGGCGGAAAATGTTATCACAATAACAATTGATTTATTAAACCGGAACAAAAAATGTATATTTTGATGCTCTGTCCTTTCCACCTTTTAAAGGTAAAACAAAATTACTTGAAAGCAACATTATTCTGTATTAAATTTCTTGTATATTTTTCTCATTATTGAATTTCCGCATTTTTCTCAGTAATTTTTTTATAACAGATTCTCTGTTAATTACAAACATTTCAATAAAGGAAGAGCAGAACTGTGATGTTATATGGGAAAATAATAATTTTCTTATAAAGAATTCAGAAATAATGTATTCAATAAAAGATTATTATTTTCGAAGAGATAGAGTTTTGGTTAAAGGGATCTTTAAAAAAATGGCACCTCTATACAATGATCTAAATTCAGCAGTATCTCATCAATGATATGCTCGTCTATTTGAAGAAAAGGACGAACCATCAACTTGGTCCAACATATCACCCATGCGAAATTAAATATTCGTTACTGACTCATTATTAAATGGAGGGAGGTAGTATCTGTTATTACTTACATAGCAGTAATATTTTATTTTGTTTCAATTAATTTCATCTCAGACATAAATAAAGTTCCTTCTGTAGATAGATGATGGATAGATAGATAGATAGATAGATATATGTATAGATAGATAAATAGATAGATAGATAGATAGATAGACAGATAGATGAAGATTTTGTCTGCACCGATACTAAAACGGCATCTAAAAAAAAGACCGAAAGCGGAAATGATATCATACGATTTCAATCAAGCTGCCTTTCCGAGCCCATAAAACTGTTACCAGGGGCCCAATGTGGCTGAATCATATATCGTAAGTTTGTTAGGACCTAATCATAGATCTTTCTTCGCTGAGGGGAAACAATAAAGAGATGAGGTTGGTCCTATTCATTTAGATCATCTCGATATAAAGCTTTCGCTATTATGCTTCCATGTACACGGCTGTGGGATATTTTTTGGATAATATAATTTATCATAGCTTCACTGTAGTGAATATACTAGCATTTTGTTAAAATATGCTGTTCTTATATTCTCGCAATGATTCTGAACTAATCTTGTAATGTGACGCTTATTTCAGATTTGTAACCATAATAGCGTGTTTTATCTTTATGCAGATCTAGAAAAATTCAGAAATAATTAATAATGACCTTGTTCCTACAATTCAAGATAACAATATAAGTTAAGGCAAAGAAAAAAAAGGAATGACATGAAATGGAACTCAAAAGTAAATTAAAGTTACTAAACAGAATATACAAACACAAAGGAAGACAGAAACTCCAACGTTTAATCGCTGGAAGGGATTTTTGAGCGAAATGCAGAGCGCAGTATTAAAGATATTGGAATGGTATGAGCAAATTCAGTTCATTATTAGGTCGATACGTGAATAAGGATATTCTATATGATTATGCGAGCATAACATACATAACTATATTTATACCATCATATACATTACGAATTATATATTTTACTCACATGCAATAATAGTTGGTATGTCAGACATTTAGGGAGGTTACGAAATGCCATCGAAGCTTTTGACGAATCACATTTTCTCTCTCTCTCTCTCTCTCTCTCTCTCTCTCTCTCTCTCTCTCTCTCTCTCTCTCTCTCTTTAATACAATAGCTCATTTTCGTGTTATTTGTTTTTTGATTCCGTGATTCTCGTTTTGATACTCAGAGAGAAGGAACGACATTTTCTATTACTCATTTCAAAATTTATTCCTTATTTTTGTAACCTCTTTCAAGTTCACTACCAGTGTTTTTCAACCCTCAATCCCTTATCCCGCAAAATTCCCCCAAAAATATTGTTTCAGGAAAACTAAAATTCGATGGAATACTGAACATAGCGGCAGAAGACCCTTCGACAAGCAGAGGATACGTTTTAGTGCTACTAGGTTTTCATATTAGGTAATTCATTGAAAAGTTCATCAATTTGTTTGACAGTGGCAACTCTTTCCGCAACGCGCTTTCCTTTGAACTTTTTTCCACTAGTGATGCCGGGAAAAGGAAAAAGAGATTTGCGATGATAGATCATATAAGAATTATATCTATGCCTGGTAAAAATAAAAATATGGCCAATTACATGTTTATATAACAATTTATAGATACGCACAATCATACAAAAACACAACTGTATTTCTTTAGAAATCAACTTCATATCACCAGGAACGATAATTAACTCATTGCAATGACAGAAACAATGAAAAAAAAGCATCCATAAGACTTACTTGCAAAGAATAAATAATCAGGATATTGTTTAGTGATGAAGAAAAATAATTTTTTTCTTTTTTAGCTTAAATGTGGAAATTAGAGAACTTTAGATTGTGATTTATAAAAGGAGATTGAAGTGAGAAGATTCAGAATTCTTGGCTTAAATAAAGGAAAATCTTACTTTTTTAAAAATTCAGAGCTGTCACTAAAAACAAAACAAAGCTTATAGTTGGAAAATGAACAAATGAATAGATATGCATTAGTCATCGACAGGATGACCAATTGCGCAAGATTGTGTGGGTAAGAGAGAGAGAGAGAGAGAGAGAGAGAGAGAGAGAAATATAAAACTCGAATAAATGTCAAATGCAAGAGGGAAAGCTTATAGAGTTATGTGTGTTTAGAAAATCAAAACTGCCATAGAAGCGGAAACCTTGAGTGACATTGCAGAAAAATAGAAAATTTGTTATTACTCTCATGAGGATGAAAGAGAAGAACAGAAAAGAGGTGATGGAGTATCTTAAAAATCATTTTATTTCCAGATCGCTCAGAGGTTTCCCTCTGGGGAACTTACAGAAACATGACCAGAGACTTGGAAATGATTCTCTCAGACACTAAAATATCCTTTCATAAAGAGATCGAGGTCGTCAAACATGAAAGGGAAATTTTCGGAAAGCAAAGCCAATTTGCAAGAATAAAAAGCATAAATTTGTACCGCGCCACCTGTTCGTGAGTTTGTATCTATATTTCTATGTGTGATCTTTTTTTAATTAGTTTGTGCATCTATGAAAATCAAGGAAAGGACGTGGTGTTTAGTGATATAGAAACCAATAAGCATGAGGGTGGGCTTCATCGCACTATCTTTGTTCAGCTATTTTTTATAGGAGCCTAATTAAATGTTATAACCTATCATTTTTCTTTATAGTATTGGTGATATGCCACTTGTCGTACATAGGATGCCTAATTCGCCACTCTCCACTAATCAATGTGTTCATGTTATATGCTATGAGAACAATCAGAAAAGAATGTAAGAACTTCTGCTCCAAAGAAAAAGCTCGATATATTTCAAGAAAACAAGACTTGACATCATGTCAAAGTATCATGACCGAACTGTGAGCAGAAAGTACCATTAATTAAGATAGTTAAAATCTTCTGTGATGTATTATTATTATTATTATTATTATTATTATTATTATTATTATTATTATTATTATTATTATTATTAAAACAGTTTAACCAGACCACTGGCGGACCATCAGCTCTCATAGGGCTGGCCTGAAGGATAAGGAAGAAATACCAGGTCTAGGCCATACGCCCAGAACTGTAAATCCAATATAGGATTTGGCACAGCCAAGGTAACGGGTTTCGTATACTTCTGTGTCTTTCAGACTGGCTTTTGTTGGACGTTAATTAGGGATTTGGCTAGGGTATCTGGGTATGTCAACTCAAAAGGATTAGAATTTCCAAGCTTCTGTGTCTGTCTTAATTTTGTCCAGGTGTGGGATTTTGATTTTATTGCTGGGCGTATCCCTAGTCATGTTTTGAGGAGGTCATGTTTAGCCAACCTTTATTAGATGGAATTCTGTTTTAAGAGAAAATATTTTATAGTCTTATATATCTGTCTGGCTGTCTATCTATCTATCTACTATATATATATATATATATATATATATATATATATATATATATATATATATATATATATATATTTTCATGATGTTGCCTTGTAATACGTATATCCTCCTATAATATTGACATATTTACTTTTTTCATGTGTTATGTTTAATGATAATGGTTGTTGAAGTGTCATATTTAGTTTGACATCAGATCTCAAAAGTACTAATGATTACTTGATAGCGTAATTTAGAATTGTTGTTATAATTTTAATAGTAACGTAATTTAGAACGAATATCTTTCTTGGTAAAAGCGTAGTATTTGAACACGTGTGTGTGTGTCCAGGAAGGGCTTGTTTCATTTCAGTTGTCATCAGTTGAGATAAGAGGGAACGCTTTGTTTTGGGTTAGCGATGACAGATTTGCAAAACAAACGCCAATTCGTCCCATACGGGCTCAAGACGAGTGATTTCATGTTGTTGCATGCGTTGTTTGAGTCACGTACGCCACTTTGCGAGAAAGAATACGTGTCCTGATCAATTACGTCATGTTTTGTAAGATGCGTTCAAAACGTTTTGCTGGGATGACGTAACTTTCCTTCTAGAAGCTTCTCCATTGTATCTCGCACCCAAAACGCTTTAATGACGTCACCTCCCTGCTTCTAGAACTTTTGTATCTCGTACCCAAAATGCTTTAATGACATCATGTAATTGTTTCACGTATTACTGGAATCCTAAAATTTGTTTCATTCTGATTTCTGAGACCAGTCGATTTGGTTCCATATCTCTCTCTCTCTCTCTCATTCCTAATTAGGAAGAGATTACTTTAACGTAAATTTTGTGGTCACTTTTAACATTAACTTTTGAGATCTGAATTTAGCAAAGTTATTTAGTTCGTAACGGCGCCTGGTAAAAAGTGTGTATTGTGTAACGCAGCTGCAGCAAGTGATTTACAGAGGTTTTCACAAGTTGTGTAAGGTAACGTGAAATTTTACTTATTGATACCATGGTATGATAAGTTAGGAGGTTATGGTGTGATAAGTTAGAAATTTTGAACAAGTGAAATCATTATTGATAAATCTTACGTGTATTTTTGTGTGTTTTTCTATTTGCAATTTCTTTATATTTTCACATTTTTATGTTTGTGATGTAACATTTATTCACATAGCATTGTAAATATTTCTTGGTAATTTAACATTGCATACTTAATTTAACATTGCATATTTAACATTGCATACTTAATTTAACATTGCATACTTAATTTAACATTGCATACTTAATTTCATTTATTGAGATTTTCTTTTAAATCTTGAGTAATTCTTGATAGTTTAAATTTTGCTTGATTAATTTAAATTCCTGATAAAGTTTTTGTGAATTAGTTTTGTTTCATAATTTAATTCAAGAATTCATTGAGTTTTGTGTTATTTTCAACTAATAGTAAATTTTTCAGATTGTGAATTCTAATTAATTGTGAATTCTAGTTATAAACTTTGAATCTGAAAATAAATTTTTGTATTTAACATTTTTAGAAAAACAGTGTTTCATTTATTGATCACCAGTGAATAGGATTGATTGTGTGTGCATAAGGCAAAGTGATAAACATGTTTTGTTCTTTTAGTTTTGCTAAAGTGAATTAAGACCAGGGAAACAGTTAGAGCTTTTGATGGAGTGATGCCCTTTTACTCTAGAAGATTTCTAGTTTAATTTTTATACCTCACACATATTCTGACGAACTTAGTTTGATTTTTCAAGTGATTGATAAATAAGTTTTTTCTTAAGGGATCACTGTTACCTTTAGAGTACTCAGTCGTAACAATTAATGTTATGAGAGTTCAGGTATCTGGCTGAAGTGAGGTATATTTTTGAATCTTGAGATTAGTTGTGTAATAACCAGGTACTTGATACGCATCGTGACATAATATTGTTTGGTGCCCAGAGACCCGTGGAACAAAACAAAATATCACTCTGGTTTATGGTTTATACTGGTGGTGTTAGGGATATATTTTGATAGGAGAGTGACCACATAGTTATTTTTGCTTTGTATTGTGAATTATTTAGTTGAGTAACTTAGAGAAAATGGCTCTGTTCAATGTTCAGAGATTTTTAGCAGCTCCTTCCATCCAAGAGTTATCTGAATCCAACCTGACTAAGGCACAGTGGATTGCTTTAGCAGTAGCATGTGGGGTAATGTGTCTAGTGGTATGATTAAGGCACAAATCAAATATATTGCAATCCAAGCATTGATGGACTCTGGTAAAGTAGATGAAGAGTTGGGAGAGGCACAGGAATTGTTGAATGCAGCCGAGGCAGAATTTACAGATAAACATGAGCAAAAGAAAGAGAAAAGTGATGCAGAAGCAGAACTTAGACGTATAGAAGCAGAAGAAAATTTGATTAAGCTGAGGATACAGGCTGACAGAGAGAAAATGCAAGCAGAAAGGGAAAGAGAAGATAGAGAGAAAAGAGAAAGAAAGGAAAGAGAAGAAGAAAAAAAAGCAGCAGAAGAAGAAAGAGAAAGAGCAAAGAGGAGAGAGAAAGAGCAAGACATGAAAGGGAGATGGAGTTAATAAAAGCTCGATCCACATTACCTGTAACACCGTCTAACCCTACTCAAGGTAATTCAGACCCTGTATTTGATGTAGTAAGAGTGCAGAAATTAATTCCAAAATTTACAGAAGAAGCTCCAGATGAGTTTTTTGATCACTTTGAAAAAGTAGCTTCAGGTATGGGATGGCCAGAGGATAAATGGTCGGTCTTGTTACAGAGTGTTCTCATTGGTAAAGGAAGAAGTGCCTATTTAGCCTTATCAGCTGATCAGTGTAAAGAGTACAAGGTACTCAAACATAATGTGCTACAAGTTTACCAGATGACCCTGAATATTATAATGAAAGATTCAGATCTTTGAGAAAGGATGACAAGATAACTTTCTTGGATTATGCTTACAAAGTAAGAAGATGTTTTAAACGATGGTTGAGGCTGCTAAAAGTTAAATCTATGGACGAACTTGAGGAGTTAGTAGTCCTAGAACAATATCTTAGAGGAATTCCTGAACACATAAGAGCCTATTTAAGAGAGAGAGAGGTTAAAAACTTGACAAAGCTGCTACATTGAGCGAAGATTTTAATATAATTTCTAGCAAAAGAAATTATAATGTCAAGTACCAGAACCAACAACGCACAGGTTTCAGATCTCATCCAAATTTCAGGAACATTACAACTGGAAATCCTTCTAGTGGCTACGCCAATACAAAGTCAGGTAACACCCCTCAGCAATTAAATGTTAAATCCTCATCATCCAGTCAGTTTTCAAGACAGATACTGCTACAAGGTGGAAGAGTAGGACACTACAGTCGAGATTGTTATCAGAAACAACAGCAGACCAAACCAGTTGGTCAAGTGGTTAAAGGTAACCAGGTGAAGCAAACTACAAAGAGCAGTGTGGGAACGACTGAGACTAAACAAGCAGAGTGTTTAGCAACCAGTGGAAATGTAACTTCAAGCAGTGAGTGGCTGAGCAGCTTGGAGGCTTTTAAGCCATATATCTATGAAGGTACGCTGACAACTCAAGGAGGAAGTGTGCAGGTACCAGTCAAGGTATTACGTGATACGGGAGTAACCATAGTGTGGTAGTTCGTGGTGCTCACCCACAGTTGGAGAAGAATCTCACCGGAGATTCAGTTATTTTGAAGGGTATAGGAGGAGAAGAGGTAACTCCTATATGCCGCTTGCACTTGTCCTGTGAATTGGTGACAGGAAATGTTGATTTTGCTGTAAAGGACTCACTAGCTGTTGAAGGTGTACATGTTTTACTGGGTAATGAAGTTGGTAGTGTACCATTTGTTCCTTGTCCTATAGTGACAGACAAACCGTTAAGGGTTAGTCCTACAGTAGCTTTAGAGAAGAAAAACCCCCACCTGTTTCCAAGTTGTGTAACTACCAGGAGTATGAAGAGAACTATGTCTGCAAGTGAAGATACTGAGGATTTACCTGCACCAGAAGAATCAAGTGAAGGATCTTTAAGATTAGAAGAACTGTTCCAGGAAAGTGAAGTTTCCTAGTGTTAGTAGTGAAGAGATTTCCCAAGAAGAAGAGGTTCCTGTTGTTATTGAAGAGACTCCAGTAGTCAAAGAGTTCCTGAAGATAGTAGTGAAACTGTAGAAGCAGAGTTAGCAGATATGGAGAGTTCAGCCCTTGAAGTTGGTCAAGTGACAAGAGAGAAGCTAATGAAACTGCAGAAGAGGGATACAACATTGACTGATTTGTTCTTCAGAGTTGTTGATCAAGAAGAGATGCAACAAACCTCCACCTGTTATTATCTAAAGGAAGGATTGCTAATGAGGAAGCATCGACCTGCAGATATACCAGGAAATGCTGAATGGGGTGAATATCATCAAATTTTGATTCCATGTCCATTGAGAAAACAAGTTGTAGCAGTAGCGCACGAGTCTGGACATATGGGAATCAGGAAGACTGTTGAGAAGGTTATGAAGTATTTTTTCTGGCCTGGACTTCACAAGGACGTTAGCAAATTTTGCAGTGTGTGTCACACATGCCAGATAGCTGGAAAACCGAATGAAACCATTCAGAAAGCACCCCTACATCCCATAGAAGTTAGAGGAGAACCCTTTAGCAAGGTAATTATAGATGTGGTTGGGCCACTTCCGAAAACAAAGAAAGGAAATGAATATCTATTAACATTAATGTGTCCAGTGACTAGGTATCCTGAGGCGATTCCTGTAAGAAGTATAAGTGCAAAGGTAATTGCTGAGAAGTTGGTGGAGTTTTTCTCCAAGTTTGGAATACCAGAAATTGTGCAAAGTGATAGAGGAACGAACTTTACTTCAAAATTATTCCAGGATGTGATGAACTTGTTAGGAGTAAAACAACAGTTATCAACTGCTTATCATCCAGAGACTCAAGGAGCCTTGGAAAGGTTCCACCAGACATTGAAAAGTATGTTAACTAAGTATTGTAATGAATCAGGAAGAGAATGGGATGCTGGTTTACCTTTAATGTTATTTGAAGTTAGGAATGCTTATCAAGAAAGCATGGGATGTTCACCAAATGAAATGATTTTTGGTCGAGACATTAGAGGTCCATTGAAGATTCTTGCAGAGAATTGGGAAGAAAATCAAGAGGAAATCCAAGGAGAATATGTGAAGAACTTGAGGAAAAAATTAAGAGAAATTAGAAAATTTCTTTAGAAAATTTGAAAATAAGTCAAGAGAAAATGAAAAGGAAATATGATGCTAAAACTAAGCTAAGAAATTTTAGTATTGGACAGCAAGTTCTAGTGTTCTTACCAGTGAAAGATTTCCCCTTACCAATAAGTTTCAAGGTCCTTATAGGATAATAGAGAAGTTAAGTGATCGAACTTATGTGATTGAAACACCAGGAAGAAGAAAACGACAGAGGAAGATACATGTGAATCTTTTGAAACCTTACTTCTCAGAGACTAAAACTGAAACAGTGTCAATAACACAAACAACTTCATCTACAGAGGACGATGACGGCTATGAATTAGGAGCTGAAAACAAGATGAACAATTCTTCAATATTAGAAAATTTGGAAGATAAACTAAAACATCTGAGTGTTGAGCAAAGTAGTGAATTAAGTGAAGTTATTCAAAGTTTCCTGAAATTTTTTGCAGATGCACCTAGGTGTACCAATCTGACAAAGCATGAGATAAAGATCAGAGAAGATGGAAAACCTTTTAAAATGAGAGCTTATCGCTTATCACCTTTTCATCGAGATGTTTTGAAGAAAGAAGTTGAATATTTGTTGCAGCATGGATTAGCAGAACCCAGTTCAAGTCATTATAGTTCCCCTTGTGTGTTAGTGAAGAAACCAGATGGCTCATTTAGGATGTGTACTGATTATAGGAAACTGAATTCCATCAGTGTGGCTGACAATTATCCCTTGCCTCTTATTGATCAATTACTTGATAATATTGGGCAAGCCAAATTTGTTTCAAGATAGACTTGTTGAAAGGATATTATCAAATTCCTTAGATGAGAATGCTAAGTTGCTGTCAGCTTTCATTACTCCTTTTGGACTGTATCAATACACTGTTTTGCCGTTTGGTCTGATGAATGCACCTGCAACATTCCAGCGAGTGATGGATCAACTACTAGGATCAATAGAAGGAGTAGGTGTATACCTTGATGACATTGTGATTTATTCTAATACATGGAAGAACATCTGAAGATATTAAGGAAAGTGTTCAAGAAACTTCGGGAAGCAGGACTAACAATCAACTTACAAAAAGTGAGTTTGGAAAGGCAACTGTACAGTACCTAGGATTTGAAGTTGGAAAAGGCCTTCTCCTCCTATTGACGCTAATGTAGAAGGTATCCGTAAGGCTACCCTCCTACTACAAGGAAACAGCTACAAAGATTTTTGGGCATGGCTGGATTTTATCGCCGATTCTGTCCAAATTTCTCAGCCGTAGTAGCTCCCCTTAACTGACTTAACCAGTCCTAAAAGAAAGTTTGATTGACTCAGAATGTCAAGAATCATTTGAGAAGGTTAAAGCCATATTAACTTCAAGACCAGTGCTTCAAGCTCCAGACTTCAATAAAAGTTTGTGATACAAGTTGATGCATCCGACTGTGGAATTGGAGCTGTTCTACTTCAAAAGATGACAACAGAATCTTACATCCAGTATGTTTTATGTCTTCAAAGTTGAAAAAGCACCAGAAAACATACTCAACAATTGAAAAGAAACATTAGCATTAATCACAGCATTGAAAAAGTTTGAAGTGTATGTGAACCGACCTAGGAATGAAGAAATTTTAGTATTGTCGGATCACAACAATCTCATTCATCAATAAGATGAAAAATAATAATATGAGACTGACCAGGTGGTCTTAATGCCTGCAACCATATAATGTAAGTGTTAAACACATTTCAGGAAAAGATAATGTCATAGCAGATTATTTATCCCGTTGTGAATCGTTGGATTCAAACCCGGGATAAGTAATCTTCTCGGGGGAGGAATTTCATGATGTTGCCTTGTAATACGTATATCCTCCTATAATATTGACATATTTACTTTTTTCATGTGTTATGTTTAATGATAATGGTTGTTGAAGTGTCATATTTAGTTTGACATCAGATCTCAAAAGTACTAATGATTACTTGATAGCGTAATTTAGAATTGTTGTTATAATTTTAATAGTAACGTAATTTAGAACGAATATCTTTCTTGGTAAAAGCGTAGTATTTGAACACGTGTGTGTGTGTCCAGGAAGGCTTGTTTCATTTCAGTTGTCATCAGTTGAGATAAGAGGGAACGCTTTGTTTTGGGTTAGCGATGACAGATTTGCAAAACAAACGCCAATTCGTCCCATACGGGCTCAAGACGAGTGATTTCATGTTGTTGCATGCGTTGTTTGAGTCACGTTCGCCACTTTGCGAGAAAGAATACGTGTCCTGATCAATTACGTCATGTTTTGTAAGATGCGTTCAAAACGTTTTGCTGGGATGACGTAACTTTCCTTCTAGAAGCTTCTCCATTGTATCTCGCACCCAAAACGCTTTAATGACGTCACCTCCTGCTTCTAGAACTTTTGTATCTCGTACCCAAAATGCTTTAATGACATCATGTAATTGTTTCACGTATTACTGGAATCCTAAAATTTGTTTCATTCTGATTTCTGAGACCAGTCGATTTGGTTCCATATCTCTCTCTCTCTCTCTCATTCCTAATTAGGAAGAGATTACTTTAACGTAAATTTTGTGGTCACTTTTAACATTAACTTTTGAGATCTGAATTTAGCAAAGTTATTTAGTTCGTAACGGCGCCTGGTAAAAAGTGTGTATTGTGTAACGCAGCTGCAGCAAGTGATTTACAGAGGTTTTCACAAGTTGTGTAAGGTAACGTGAAATTTTACTTATTGATACCATGGTATGATAAGTTAGGAGGTTATGGTGTGATAAGTTAGGAAATTTTGAACAAGTGAAATCATTATTGATAAATCTTACGTGTATTTTTGTGTGTTTTTCTATTTACAATTTCTTTATATTTTCACATTTTTTATGTTTGTGATGTAACATTTATTCACATAGCATTGTAAATATTTCTTGGTAATTTAACATTGCATACTTAATTTAACATTGCATATTTAACATTGCATACTTAATTTAACATTGCATACTTAATTTAACATTGCATACTTAATTTCATTTATTGAGATTTTCTTTTTAAATCTTGAGTAATTCTTGATAGTTTAAATTTTGCTTGATTAATTTAAATTCCTGATAAAGTTTTTGTGAATTAGTTTTGTTTCATAATTTAATTCAAGAATTCATTGAGTTTTGTGTTATTTTCAACTAATAGTAAATTTTTCAGATTGTGAATTCTAATTAATTGTGAATTCTAGTTATAAACTTTGAATCTGAAAATAAATTTTTGTATTTAACATTTTTAGAAAAACAGTGTTTCATTTATTGATCACCAGTGAATAGGATTGATTGTGTGTGCATAAGGCAAAGTGATAAACATGTTTTGTTCTTTTAGTTTTGCTAAAGTGAATTAAGACCAGGGAAACAGTTAGAGCTTTTTGATGGAGTGATGCCCTTTTACTCTAGAAGATTTCTAGTTTAATTTTTATACCTCACACATATTCTGACGAACTTAGTTTGATTTTTCAAGTGATTGATAAATAAGTTTTTTCTTAAGGGATCACTGTTACCTTTAGAGTACTCAGTCGTAACAATTAATGTTATGAGAGTTCAGGTATCTGGCTGAAGTGAGGTATATTTTTGAATCTTGAGATTAGTTGTGTAATAACCAGGTACTTGATACGCATCGTGACAATATATATATATATATATATATATATATATATATATATATATATATATATATATATATATATATATATATATATATATATATATATAATCTTTTTTTTTTTTTTAAGGCTTACTTCTTAGCCTAGATTTAAGGTAACATAAACCGGGAGGTGTTTGGGTTCTATCGTTCAGGAACAAGTTGAGCAAGTTAGTTTACTTAAGGATAAATTGTTCTCTGGGTTCTTGACTGAAAACGTCGTTGGGTTTCTCTTTATTATCCACTTTAAAGCATAAATGTTCCACCTGGGTTTAATTGCTGCTTCTTAGGGAAGTCAGCTGGACTCGAGACTGAAATACACTAAGTCCAAACTTGGACTTAGAAAAAAAAATAAGTTTGAGAGAGCTTGTAAAAAGTCTAAATTCTGTTACCGCGACATGGGCAACACCCTCACACGCTCACACCGTCTGCTCTACTCTAACTCTGACTGTCTAACTAACTCCCTTCTACTTCCTTCTCCCTTTTATGGTGTTTGTTTCTGGTGTCAACCGTGACGTCATGGTTCGAACTATATCGGCTAGCTAAATCCTTGTTCACCCTCTCACCTGCTCCACTATTCGCTGTCCAGTTCAGCATGTTCTAATCACCATTATCATTATTCACCATTTTCTTCTCACCATCCCACACCCTCTGAGCAGTAATGGAACTGTTTTAGTAACATGTCACCTTTCCTGTATGTTCTAAAATGATGACGTTTGCGTGTTACTATCCGGCAACGAAAACCCTTTAGGAAAGACATTGAACTTTACTTTTGTCTTCGGTGCTTGATCAACACTACCCATTTCCTCTCTCTCTCTCTCTCTCTCTCTCTCTCTCTCTCTCTCTCTCTCATATCCATGATTTCACGCGTCTTTATGCATTATACATGCATAGTTTTATGAATATTCTTATGAATACTCACTTTAAAATATACACACGCACACACCACACACACATACATACACACACATACACACACACACACACACACACACACACACATATATATATATATATATATATATATATATATATATATATATATATATATATATATATATATATATATATATATATATATATATATATATATATATATATATATATATATATATATATATATATATATATATATATATATATATATATATATAGGTAAACTTAAGAGAATGAAGGCATACCGGTCGGGTGGGCAGTACTCTCGCTCCTACCTTAAGTAACTATTACCGTAACCGCCTTGCAAAAGTTTAACGGCTGGCCTTTTCAGCTTCGCCGACAGTTATCCATATGTAAAGACCTCAAGTTTGTATGTTAGGAGAGTTCCTCGTTGGGTGGTGGGTTCCGTTCTCAGCTAGCACTCTGCTAGCCGCGAGTTTGAATCTCCGATCCGCCAATGAAGAATAAGAGGAATTTATTTCTGGTGAGAGAAATTAATTTCTCGCTATTATGTGGTTCGGATTCCACAATAAGCTGTAGGTCCCGTTGCTAGGTAACCAGTTGGTTCTTAACCACGTAAAATAAATCTAATCCTTCGGGCCAGCCCTAGGAGAGCTGTTAATCAGCTCAGTGGTCTGGTTAAACTAAGGTATACTTAACTTGTATGTTAGGAAAAATACAAATTAGTTAAATATATATATATATATATATATATATATATATATATATATATATATATATATATATATATATATATATATATATATATATATATACATATATACTGTACATATCGATGCCAGAAGCACAATTATGGCTGACTTTAACCTTAAATGAAATGAAAACTACTGAGGATAGAGTGCTGCAATATGGTATGTCTGATGATTGTAGGGTGGATGATCAACATGCCAATTTGCAATATCTCGGGGCATAACTGAATCTTTGAGAGGTGGTAATGTCATGAGTTAATGTATGAAACTAGTCTCAAAATATTTTTTTTTTACTTTTAGCAAAAGGAACCTGTTAGTACCCTTACATATGTCAAGACGTGTGTGTGTGTACTTGTATGTGTATTTAATCTGATACTAAAATCTTCAACAGAACAACACCGCACTATTATAACGATATCAATTAGGTATATCGACCAAGGAAAAACATATATCACAACTTGTGATATAAACACTGGAAACCCATCTGGAATGTAACGACTTGAGAGCTCCCTAAAAAGCCCTCCCGGAAATCTCACACATTTTGCATGACGTCTAAGACTGGGAGTTGCTCGCATTTCGTAACCAAGGGAGCAACTTCAGAGTGTCAGGTAATAAAGCTCTCTCCACTGTTGCAATAGAATTGCATTCCAAGTGTGGTGTAACGGATAAGAAACCAAAGGATCCTTCCACCTGACGCATCATGCAGGCGGAGCGAAGTTAAAATCAGGAGAAAGGTGAATAAATCGACAGAGCAAAGTTGGAAGCAATTCAATAATGCATCCCTCTTGCGATCTTCTGGTGTTTGTTCTGGAGGGTTTTAGAGATGCTGCAGTGACGATGCGGGGCAAATGATGATGATTGTTTTCACCAGATGAAATGGGAAGGGTGCAAAACAAAACAATGTCACAGGGTAGGACGAATATTGACACGGCTATGAATATGTAAATGAGGGAAATTTTATACATACTAAATTATATATTATATATGTATGTATATATATACCTATATATGTTTTATACATATGTATCTACACACCCACATTTATATATATATATATATATATATATATATATATATATATA
Source organism: Macrobrachium rosenbergii (assembly GCF_040412425.1). Lineage (NCBI taxonomy): Eukaryota > Metazoa > Arthropoda > Malacostraca > Decapoda > Palaemonidae > Macrobrachium > Macrobrachium rosenbergii. Next base: position 24,081,015 of record NC_089748.1, read on the forward strand.
TATATATATATATATATACACACACACACCCATATATATATATATATATATATATATATATATATATATATATATATATATATATATATATATATATCTACTACATACACACCATATATATATATATATATATATATATATATATATATATATATATATATATATATATATATATATATATTGTAATGGACTGCTAAGGGCTCCACACAGGTTCGACAAATAAAATAAGAATCGGTCTGGAAAGACCGGCAGGAGCCGAGACAGCAACGGGGAAGGGGTTCAGCAAAACCAGCAAAATTACCTTAATACTAGTTTATTACAATACGTTAAATACATATTTACAAGTGAGTTCAGGTTCTGGGCAGCGAAAACACATGAAATGGTCATTTACAAAAATAACATTTAAAACAAGCAAATGAAGCAAATGAATCAAACAGTTTGAAAGCAACATCACGCGAAAACTAAACACCAGTATCATGATAAACATCAAAAACCGATGGCACAATAAAATAACACTAAAGCAGCATAACAGTACAAGATTAGTACAATAAATGACCCAAAAATAGGCACCATAACAATTCATGATCAGTAAAATGAGAAACTCAAAAATAGGCAGCATAATAACAGTAACACAATCTGTAAAATAAATAACAGACAAAAATAGATAGCAAAACAACAATAATGCATAATCAATTGAAGTAAATAACACCTTGGCAGCATAACAATGACAACACCAAAGCAGCATAAGATAAATAAACACAGACAAATTCCAAAGAATCGTCGAGGCAGTTATTACTGCCAACCGGGCAGAAATCAGTCGAACCATCGAGAACAGCAATTAGCTGTCAAACAGGAACACATCCGCAATACAGATGAATTCGGCCGAATCGTCAAGTAAGTCATTCACTGTCAAAATATCATCTTGCTGCTACCAGTGAAGAAGCCAAAACAAACAGACGGAGAGGTCCTCATCCTCCCGCCGAAGTCACCGGGTACCTCACACCTGTCGCCCATCAAAGTGACCAGCTGCTCTATTGTCACAATTCCAACACGCTGCTGTTGCCTTCTTGGTTGTGTGTTTCCCAGAAGCTCTCTGACTGCAACCCAAAACCTGACTAATGGTAATGAAAATGTAAGCAGCAGACATCACTTGCTTGCTAAAAAAAAAAAAAAAAGCACCATCAGGTAAGGAGCGCACCCTCAACAAGGGAACAAACGGAGAGCCATTGTTCCAAACAAATAACAAGCACTAAACCTTACAATATATAAATATATATATATATATATATATATATATATATATATATATATATATATATGTGTGTGTGTGTGTGTGTGTGTGTGTGTGTATGTACCTCCACCTATGTATATATATATATATATATATATATATATATATATATATATATATATATATATATATATATATATATATATATATATATATATA
>NC_089748.1:24087464-24102464 GCF_040412425.1 Macrobrachium rosenbergii
GACTCCCCCTTACCTAGGGCGACTTTAATCCAGGATATATTTACGGCACCGTAAAAACTCACAAGCCTGGTAGGCCTAATCCTTTACACCCAGTTATAAGCCAAATACCAACTTATAACATCACGAAGAGACTCAACGATCTCCTCACTCCATATATCCCTGACAGGTATTGTCTAGAGCCATCTACCGACTTTCTACAGAAACTCCGAGACTCTCCCTCTACAGGTATCATCACCTCCCTGGACGTCGAGAGCCTCTTCACAAACGTTCCAGTCAATGAGACGATCGAACGTATCCTGAATAGGGTATATAGATGTGAGGACACACCGACCATGAACATCCCTGAAGAAGCCCTAACAGCCCTTCTCGAAACATGCACTAAGAAGGCCCCCTTCACTACCCACAGAGGACATCTTTACTGCCAGATCAACGGTGTGGCAATGGGATACCTTTTAGGGGTCCTATTTGCCAATTTCTACATGAGCGTCATACAGGAGAGGGTCTTCAGTAAGATCCCCTGCCCTTCTCAATACTACAGGTATATAGATGACACCTTTGTGAGAGTGAATAACGAAGAAGACCTAGAAAAATTAAGGACTACTTTTGAAGAATGTCCCGTCCTCCGTTTCACGTGCGAACATAGTGTTGACAGTGTCCTTTCCTCACCGGATGTTCGAGTACAGCAGACCCCGACGGGTTATACAACCACAGTATACAAGAAACCCAAGAACCCGGGTCTATGCCTTAATTGTTCCAGTGAGTGCCTGGACAGGTATAAAAAAATCCGTGGTTGAAGCCTTCGTCCGTCGTGCCCTCTCACACTGTTCCACGTGGAAAGGAACTACGGAAGAGATCGACAAATCAGCACAAATACTCATTAACAGCAACTTCTCTAATCACATGATTGAACAACAAACCCGAGTCTCTATAAATAACTGGCAATGGGAAAGCATGACGGACACCAGAAACAACTGTTGCAAGTCCATAAAACTATATTACAGAAACTATATGCACCAAAAACATGCAGAAGATGAGAAGTCCCTCAGAAAAATAATATATGAAAATGTAACCCCTATTGCAGAAGATGACAAAACTTTCCTGGTAATATACTATAAAAATATGAAAACAAGCCAGTTATTACTTAAAAACAACCCTGCACCCCCAGAAACGTCTTTGAAGAAAAGTAGTGTCATCTACGAATTTACATGCTAGGTGGAAAGGTGCCACCACTATTATATCGGGATGACGACTACCAAACTCTCCAAACGTCTCTCCTGTCACCTCCAAGAAGGGGCTATTTTTAATCATTACACTCAAAAACATCAAAGAGGGCCCCAAAAGAGAAGAACTCGTAAAGAACACCAAAATAATCAATCAGGCAACGGACTGCCGACATCTACTGTTTCTCGAAGCTCTGCATATTTTAGAAAAAAAAGCCGAACGTCAACACAGCGAAGGAAACCGAATTTCTCCCTACCATCATATGGAGAAATTTAAGAAACCAACCGACGCCAGACACTGATGAGAGAGAGAGAGAGAGAGAGAGAGAGAGAGAGAGAGAGAGAGAGAGAGAGAGAGAAAGAGAGAATGAGAATGAAAGAGAGAGAGAAAGAAAGTGACAATGAGAGAGAGAGAGAAAGAAAGAGGTGTGATAGAAAGAGAAAGAGAGGAGGAAATAGAAAGAGAGCCAGCACCAGACACAGAAGGCAGATTACATGAACAACTTATAATCCCGGATAACAGCCACTCCCAAATTCCAGTAGTGATTAGGCCCAGAAGGTCTCAACACCTCCGGGCCCGACTTCGTCACCAACCCTGGACCAACCAAAACACAGCTGAATAACCGACCTGACAACTATACAACCCTGCTTGCTGTATATATACTCTTGTAACCTGCATGCCATTCCATTCACTCTTTGAAAATAAACGCCAGAGGAAATAAACCTAAGAAAACAGAAATCTTTGTATGTCCTTGGGAAACCTGATCTACCAGCTACAGGCCGAGGAAAAAAAAGATAATAAGCAGATTAGAGAAGACCCTGTATAAATTAAATGCCATGGAAACAGCTATAATCTATATATATATATATATATATATATATATATATATATATATACATATATATATATATATGTATATATATAATATATATATATATATATATATATATATATATATATATATATATATATATATATATATATATATATATATATATATATATATATATATATAATTTATATGTACACATACATACATATATGTGTAGATAGATAGATTGATAAAGATCAAAATAGGATATGCATGTATAAGTATACGTATACACAACAAAAGTGAGAATTGTAGCCTTGTTCGCCACCTTCCTCTTAAAAATCACCGTTTGCATCGTGGAAACATTGAAGTGCACTCGAACCGCCCAGCGTGAAAATGGCCGACGTCCTTTGTTTGGGAATGGACGTCGACTCTGTTTGTGATAACAAATGGAGAGACAAAGGGACGGGTCTAAACCATTAAGAGCTGCAGTGAGCGGGTTCGTTGCAAAACAAAGCCAATTTGAAGGATGGTCATACGAGTAATTAAGACCTTGTTTTCGTTTGAATAAGGAAAGAAACAAAAAATGTATACGAAGCTGTGGTCACTGTTATAATTCCAAGTAATTTAAGCTATTATCTTTGTCTAATAAATGAGTTTTTGCAAAGAAAAATCTCATATAATTTCAGATATTGACGACTAAGTGTCATTTTGAATTGAATCCTCAATTTAAAAAAGCTCGATATATTCTTATAAAACAGCAAAACATGCGCATTGCTTTTAGAGTGAAAGAAAAATGAGGACTTTATATATGAAAGGTTTCAGATTCGTTTGCTTTTATACTTAAAAGAAATTGGCGTAGAGAATACCTGGAAATGAATCGACTTTTTGGTAGTGTTAAAGAGCCTGTCCCTTAAAGATAGGAAAGTTTAATGATTTAAGAGATACAAGGTGATTTGGCTGCGTACAGACATCCTTTTTCCAACATACGAATATTGAAATAAAGGGATATAGTTCGACTTCCCGTACTAGAACTTGTGTTGCTGCAAAATTTTCTTCCATTTAAAAAAAAAAAATTGTGTGTCATTCTGGAATATGGGAAAGTTCTGTGGCGAAAGAGGTCGTGTCACGCCTCGATTATTTTGTTGGTTGTGTCAAGACATTCAGCCCCAAGTCACTTCTGGGAAAAGGGAAGTCCTTATGGACTGAAGGACTCTGGTTCCTTTCCTTGTGTTTTCCCTTTGTGTGATGTACAGAAAGAGAGAGAGAGAGAGAGTTAATTGCTTTCGCCAGTTGTCCCAATAAATAAAAATAAGGAAATCATCTTTAGTTATGAATATTTCCCTTACAATGAATTGATTAATAACCGACTTTTAAAATATCTAATCTTTCCTCCTCCTATTTTTCTTTCAGCACACCTTTTATTCTTCTTAATTATATACCTTTCACAATTTAGAAAAAACATAATGAAAGGTGTAAAAATAAGAAAACTAAAAGCTGTGCTGATCCCGGAATTATTTTATGAGGAGAAACATTATTTGAACCTCTGCATCGCAGTGCACTTGATATGGGCCGACCAAGAGCGTCGTGTGCTCGTTCGTCAAGGAACAGGCTTACTATTTCATTTAAATGACATTTAATTCTTCAGGGCGGTTAACGAAAGTCGTATTGTGGTTTTTCTTTATTATCCCTTTGGAGTATAACTGTTCCGCCATATTTTAGCTATTTCTTATGGAGTCGGCTGGATTCGAGACTGGATACGCCAAGTCCAAACTTAGGCCTGGCAAAAAACTAAAGGCGGGAGAGAGCTGTGAAAAATTCTAAGTCTTGTCAATCAAATCACCGTGGTATAGGTTACACTTTCGCACACTCCATGCACCGCCAACTATCCCTTTCTATTCTGTTTGCCACTCTGTTCTCTAACTCTGTCTTTCTCTTGCTTCCTTCTCCCTTTATAGTGTTTGGGCGGTGATGTTTTGTTACGTCACATTCACGGACGTGTCGGTTACCTTACTCTTCACTACTTCGTCACCATTTCACCATCACCAATTCTTCCTTCACCATTTTCTTTCTTTCGAAGGCGAGTTCACGACAGGCAGTTTGTAAAGTGTTTATCGCGAGCTCATCGTAATTGATACTTGCTGACTCGGTCTGTCACTACCTGGTTAAGAACAGTCGCAAAATTTCTCGCTTTGTCTCAGCGCTTGAATAACATTGGCTGTCCACTTCCTGCTCGAGAGTCTGACTCATAATCATAAGACCTTCACGTGTCTCACTCTTTATGATAGTGTCAATAATAGTTCTATAATAGTCTCTTTGTGTTTCTATAATGCTCTCTCTCTCTCTCTCTCTCTCTCTCTCTCTCTCTCTCTGTAGAATATATATTCACTATGCGTTCATACAAAGCACATTCTGTCATTCTAATGAGATAAGCTATTTTAATTTTCTAAGCCCTCCTCAAACTCTCTCCCTCTCATTTACGCACAAACAAACGTACATTTATTTTTAGTATTAAGTTAGTTAGTGTAGTTTGGTATGTGTTCATGAGAGACAGTGACAGAAATAGAGTAAAAGACTAAGTGTAAGAAAAGGAGAATTAAAATAATTCAACAAGGTTCTAATAAGTGAACGTTGACGTGAAGTGTGGGATACAAAATGGCAAACTGATAATAAAAATCGTAAATCATCATCTTCATCAGAAGAATAAAAGCTATAATAGGAATGGAAAACAAAGTAGCCAGAAATTACCTGCAAGTGTCAGACTGAATTATCCATTATTAAAAAAGTAACTGCTCTCAACATCACATAAGTAGTAAATATGATAACAGCATATAGTAACAATAAGGCAGAAATGTAAATATAAATGAATATACTCAGTCTTCAAATGCTGTCGGGAATAAGAATTACATATCCTTGATACGAATTAAATAGATAAAAAAAAAAATCTTCAGCTCTCAATTGGCCCTTATACCTTTTTTGCTATAATATAACTTTATGAGATATCGTCAACACCTCTAAGATTACATTTTTCGTTTTCGGATATACCTCGGTCTTATAATTTGAGCTATTAGTTAACTGACATTAATATTTCTACAGTTGTGAGATTTGTGGATAGTCAGATAGAAACAGACAATTTGACGGTTAGTTAATACGTAATCTCCGGAAAATTTTAATCACCAAAGGACAGCGTAGAAAAAGAAAACAAGTATTAAATGAAAAGCTTGCATTTGTTAGTTGATTATTGAAGATATGCAATGGAATGATAGGAAGCAGCAAAACAGTTTGAAATCCACACTACAAAATAGGTTTAATTCCATGTGTCTGTTGAAGGTTAGAGCGTGAGCTAAAACTATCCTTCTATTTGTATTTCCAAATAAGTCTTGAAAGCAAGACTGCGAAAGTCCTTTTCCGCCCTTCATTATCCTCATTTCTCATTCCTTAAGACATAGACGTTTCTCTTTAACAATGCTGTTTCCTGATAGTTTATGAAATAGGAGACAAACCTGTTATTCCTTTTGCAGCTATGCATTAGTTCCACTTGTCAACAGTGTTAATTATTCAAGGGTATTTGTACTGCATTTGCTAAAAAACATTCCTCTATTGATTTTTGCGCTCTTCTGCATAGGCATTACAGAACCACCTCAATTCTCTAAAGAATTATTTTACATTCATACAATCGTTTTATTTATAGTCTTAAAGGATGTCTAGTCAGTTCTTTTTAATACCTCCTGAGCTATCAATTGCAATTTTTCCACTAGGTTCAGCAATTTCAAATACCATTTCTTCCTCACTATTATAAAAAAAATATTCTATTACTAAAATGCCAGCATTAGATTTAATTTTTATTATTTCGAAAGCAAACATAAGACGATTACTTAGGAGATAATTTTTCCAATTTCTAAATGCTAAAAGCCCGTATTTTTCATTAATATTGTTTTCCTTTTACAAAATCAGGCAGATTGTTATATCTTTGTTCTCGTCCTTCTATATGTCAAAAGTTTCCCTCTCTATAGTTTACATTATAATTGTCGTTTCATAAACACAAATGCTATGTCCATTCTCCTGCCTAATTCAAATTCATACTGTTTCCAAATGAAACGAGTCAAAATGTTTACATTGCTTTCCTTGCATGCATGGAGAAGAGCTATACATTTTGAACTTTTTCAATGGATATGTGTGAAACATTCAGCAGTTTGGTACCTTTTTGCCTTTAACCCTTTGATTACGGCCGAGATGAGACCTCACACTTACCACAATCCGGAGGGTTTTCAGACGGTAGTCACCCGTAGCATGCTACCAGACGCACGAAATCGTAAACAATCATTGTAATAGCGTTTGTATTTGTTGTTTTGCTGCAAATTAACCTGTTTTATTTATATGATAATATTGTGATAGTAGCGATCCGTGATATAGATATTATGCAATTAATGTAACAACACAAATAAATAAACACAGGATAAGTACTATATATCGGGGTTTAGTGTTGCCAGAGGTATAAGCACTGCACTGATTGAGGATGACAGTCTTCTTTTTTTTTTGTCATTTTCTAATTCTGTTTGAATCCGTAAAGGACAGCTACATCACAGTTGTGTATTATAGTTAAAAATTATTTGTATATTCGTCAGAAAACTAATCATAAAGAATGTTCATCATTTTTATGGTTCCGCTTACTATTCCACTAGCTGGGCAAAAAAAAAAAAGAGAGAGAGAGAGAGAGAGAGAGAGAGAGAGAGAGAGAGAGAGAGAGAGGCGTGACAGAATAAAAATTTTTACCTATGATTTATTCCTTCTAATTGTACATCAATAACATTGGAGAGTAAGTAGACACAATCACAATATTGGTTGCAATATTAACCACATTTCTGGGTAATATTTTTATCAATGATCAAGCACCCAGCTGACAAGGGATACGCAATCTAGAAATTCAGATGAATTCTGCAGTGTTTGAAAAATGGTTTAAAACCCAGCTTCTTCCCAATATAGGGGCCATCTGCCATCATAGTGTTGGATAACGCTTCTTATCATTCAGTTCGAATTAATAAACCTCCGACAATGTCTGCCAAAAAGGATGAAGTTAAAGACTGGCTAATAAAAAATTAGTAAAGTTGCAAAGACATTCATGTAAAGAAAATGATTACGTGATTGACAGACTGGCAAGAGATCATGGACATAGTGGTTAGGCTGCCTACATATCACTGCCAGTATAATGCAACAGAACTGATATGGGCGCAGGTGAAATCATACGTGGCAAAGAAGAATCATTTTAAAAAATCAGACCTGCTTCCTTTGGTCAAAGAAGCAATTGAATCCATATCTTCTGACAACTGGGCTAATGATGTGAGACATGCCGAAGATATAAAAAGAGATGACGCTTCAAGAGATGTTTGCATTGATAAATATATAGATTCTTTTGTTATCGATGTAGCATCCTCTGACGAGGATTCTTCATAAGTAATGTCTCCTCATACTTCGATTGTAAATAAATTTATTGCTTTCCCTTGTTGTGTGATATCCTGATGAACACTGAAATTGAAATAAATTGAAATATAGATCTGTTTTTTCGACAGAAAGTGGCAGAAATATCTTTAAAAATCTACATATAACAGAAATGCCACAGCAGTGATGAGTATCATATGACAGTGCTTTAAAAGCACAGGTAAATCTAATACTGTATAAATGTGTAATATATATATATATATATATATATATATATATATATATATATATATATATATATATATATATATATATATATATCTATAATTGTGATATAGTTTTGAGCTTTTGAATTGCTTTCTTTCGTGCATGCCGTAATCCGTCTTTACCTCCTTGCTGTATCAAGGTTGAATTTTCACTGTACAGCTATAAAATAGCTCATAATAAACATTCTTTAAATATTGTTACACCCTATATATATATATATATATATATATATATATATATATATATATATATATATATATATATATATATATATATATATATAAACAATATTTAAAGAATATTTATTATGAGCTATTTTATAGCTGCACAGTGAAAATTCAACCTTGATACAGCAAGGAGGTAAAGACGGATCACGGCATACACGAAAGAAAACAATTCAAAAGCTCAAAACTATATCACAATTATATGACTTCGATAACAGCAAAGGAACAGTAATAAAAACTATAGTAGATGACGTAACTCAAGAACATTGCTCAGTACAGCATCCAAATAAACAAAACTGAAAATGAAAGCACATCTAGGTTTCCAAATTTCTTGCATCTATCATTTTCATATATTGAATTTTTTTTTTTTTTTATCTAAAATTTAAGTGGGACAACAAAACTTCATTCAGAACTTTCTATTATAGTACACGTGCTTGATAACAGGCGCAAACAATGAGAGCTTGAAGTCAGAAGGTTAATGGTCAGTTTAAGAGGGGCAAAGTCTCTTCCTAAAACGGTCGTACTATAGTAACCCCCCCCTTTCTTGTTTACTTGCTAACCTTGTTTACTCTTATTCAGTTTTCATCCTCTGGACTTTACTACTGAAGGTAATCTATTTCTTGTTTTGTCATTGTCATTTTTCAATCTTTAAAGCATTTTAATTTTGTAAGCTCTGTTGTCAGTTTTAATTAGTGTTTTTGTATCTTTTTTAGCCAGAAAAGATGGGATATGGGTGATCCTGAAGCGCACCTATTAATAAATATATCAATGATGAGCTGACTGTTCTTCCTATCCGTACTCCCTACTATATATATGCATATATGTATATATGTATATATATATGTATATATATATATATATATATATATATATATATATGTATTATATATATATATATATATATATATATATATATATATATATATATATATATATATATATATTTATATTCTTTCTATCTATGCATCTATCTCTGTGTCTAACTATCTGTTAATACACACACTAACACACACATATATGTATACATACGTATATATTAACTTTATCACATACACAATTGTTCTGTGCATTAACTAAATTACTAAAGGACCTCATTCAAACTGGATGGTATCTGTAGATACCATGCAGTTTGAATGAGGTCCTTTAGTAATATATATATATATATATATATATATATATATATATATATATATATATATATATATATATATATATATATATACATCACGAAGGAAGCAGTAGGAAAGGCATCCTCATCATCTACAGTTTATTTTCAATGCCGACGTTCCGCGACGAATTCCAAGTCGCATTTTCAAGGCTATAAAATATAATATAATTTGCGAACATCAATAACAAATTAATGCAATGGCAACAGCTCTTTATGTAGTAAAAATATTTAAAACAAAACACCTCATTCCAAGACAAGTCAATAATGAGTAAAAGGAGTTCACTAAAATCTTAAAACAACCTACCTATATGAAAGAAAGAACAAGACTAACATAAATAAGTACAAACAGAGTGAGGAAAACCAGTTGCCCAAACTAGGCTATAAACAATTTCACTGAGGACGATTGAGTATTTAACGACGGCACAGTCTTCCTGATAATTATGGATTCTAGGATGGTTAAGTCGTTGTTGTTCTGCACTCGGCCTAGGATGGAAAAAATCCTTGCTGTCAATATAAGTTTTTCATAATTTTGAATGATTTCGTATATTTGATTGCTCAGGATTAGATAACCTGCTACCTGTTCTATGACTTATGCCCCCTGTGGGAATCTATGCGGACCTTCAACAGCCTCCTCGTGCATCCCACATATGTATATCCCGTGATCACATCCCGGGCAAGTGTACTTGTAAACAACGCTGGACGAAAACAGAGGACTGAGCCGGTCTTTGACTCTGAACAGAGACCCTATTGTAAAGGGATTTTTCGGGATGATTTTCAGGTTTAAAGCTGGAAAACTCTTTTGAATAATGGCTGTGCATTTTCTCCTAAAAGTATCATCATGCACGAAAGGGAAACTTGCATACATCTTTAGTTTCGGCACAGTCGATTCAGGTGTTGCCGAGTCATTTTCTGTAGTAGCAGTTTATTTAGGATCTGAAAAAGTCGTGATGGAAAACAATTATTATTGAAATATTTCACTAAAAGGATATCTCATCGTGGAAACTCTTCCAGTTTGACGAGTGGGTGTAAGCCCTATGGAGGAGGGTTAAAATAGAGTTCAGTTTCAAATGAAAGAAACACGAACTATAAAAATTCATTCCCAAACCAGTAAATGTATTTTTTCTATACACACCTGTGTAAAAACCTGAGTCACCTCTGGAAATAATAAGATCAAGGAAGGGGAGTTTGTTATTTACCTCCTCCTCCATAGCGAACCTTATGTTTGGATGTTGTCGGATGACGAACTCCAGAAAGGACTCTGCATGACATTCATGACGAAATAGGGAGAACGTGTCGTCAACATATCTTCGATAAAATAGAGGGCGGAACCTAATGGGACATTCTTCTATTATGCGCTCCTCCAGGGAGCACATGAAGATGTTAGCAAAAATTGGACCAAGTGGTGATCCCATGGCCATCCCTTCAGTTTGTTTATACAAACTGAAGGCAAAGGTCGTGTCCAGCACGGCCAGCTCTAAAAGTTGTTTAAAAAATGTCCTACTAAAATTATTAAAAATTGCATCTTCATCAGTAAAAAGTTTGCTTAATATTATCTCAGTATTATTATTATTATTATTATTATTATTATTATTATTATTATTATTATTATTGGAGAAGCAATTCCACAGTTATGTATATGTACATATATTTAAAGATAAATATACAACTGTGGATTTGCTACTTCATTTTAAGACTCATGCTACTATGAGTATTTTTTTATTACTATTATTTTTTTTTTTTTTTTAGAATATGAATCCAATTCATACGGGACAAGCATACAGGGACCATTGACTTGAAATACAAGCCTCCAAAGTATATGGTAGACAGGTTTTCCAGGAATATTGGAAAAGTTTTCCAAAGCGTCTTTAATAGTGTTCTTGAAGACTCTAAAACTTATTTCTTTTCCGAAGAAGAATTTTTATTTAAATAAGACAAGCGATTTAAACTACTCTGTATCCTTCAAAATCTACTATTATAATTTGATGCTGGTACCATAAAAAACTATATATTTATAACTTACTCTGCTATGCGAAAAAACTTAATCATTCCTTGCTGGAGGCAGCCATCTCTCTCTCTCTCTCTCTCTCTCTCCTTAATAAGGTGATCAATGGCAATGGAGAAGCCTTGTTAAAACAAAAAGGTCACTTTTCTCTTGAAGCTGACTGGATTACTGGGCGCTAGTGATGACCATTTCAGGAAACAGAAATTCTTGAGACCACCTTATTTTTAACTATTGGGAAAAATTAACGCACACAGACGCACAAACCAGTGTATACACACACACACACACACATATATATATATATATATATAAAATATATATATATATATGTTATATATACATATATTTATGTATATGTATCTATCTATAATAATAATTTCAAGTTGATCTTGTCCTCCCCGGGGTGAAATTTTCTAGAAAGCTTTATTGCCACGAAAAATAGCATTTTTTTTAAAGAAATAAATGTAAATGTAATATAAAAATCATCATCATCGTATCCTTTTCCTCGTCGTCGGGAGGAGATATCTATCTATCTATCTATCTATCTATCTATCTATATGTATATATATATATATATATAGATATATAAATATATATAATATACATATATATATATATATATATATATATATATATATATATATATATAATATATATATATATATATATATATATATATATATATATATATATATATGCATACATGTATATAATATATATACATATATGAATATATATATATATATATATATATATATACATATATACTGTATATATTTATATATATATGTATGTGTATGTATATATATATATATATATATATATATATATATATATATATATATATATATATATATATATATATATATATATATATATATATAATATATATATATATATATATATATATATATATATATATATATATATATATATATATATATATATATATATATATATATATATATATATATATATATATATATATATATATATATATATATATATATATATATATATATATATATATATATATATATATATATATATATATATATATATATATATATATATATATATATATATATATATATATATATATTTCTCCCAAGACGAGAGAAAAGGATACGATGATGATTTTTCACTAAATTTTTAATTTCTTTCTTTTTTTAAATATTGATGTTTTTTCGTGGCAATAAAGCTTTCAAGAAAATTTCATACCTTCTGGTGCAAGAAAGAATCATTGTCGCCTGGCGCCGTAATATCTTCGTGTTTTTCCTGCAGTCGTTTTAGAATTCTTCCGCTCATGCGTATAGCGCCATCACTCAATAGGTGCACTGACACCAAGGACTACAGTGGCCATCTCAGGATCCTCCAGTAAGACGTCTTGAAGCCTTCAGAGACAGCATGAGCAAAGAAGGCGAAGTTTATGGTTAAAATGAACTGGATGACGAAGCAGATCGACTAAAAGAGATTTTCAAGAGGGAAAAGTACATCACGAGAATGGCAGATAGCTTCAGTCTGTAATTGTTTACTGCTGAAAATATGGACTACTTCGCGGAGCAGTATGAAGTCGAGGTTCCCGCCTTCTGCGATTATTCGGCACCTCTACAGTCGTATTGTCACTCACGGACGCAAGCTCTTCATTCGAAATAAGGAAGGAAATAATCAAGAAGAGAGAAGACAGTGGAACGGAGGAACTGAAGAATTTATACGAAATAAAAGGTAGAGAACTTGAGGTGTTTTCTAAGCTGATTGAGAGGGGATTTTGGATGCCCAAAATTACCGCTTGGAGCAGTTCTTCGCTCGAAATAAGAAAGAGAAGGAACAAAAAGAGACGACATCGGCGTGGAGGTATACTGAAGAATGCTGACGAAGAATAAAGTAGATAACCTGAGGTGTTAGAAACTACTTCAAAGATTTTGGATTCACAGAATTACTTTTCGGAGAAGCAAGGAAGAATCGAAGGGATGATCAATATCGTCAGTAAGAGGGAATCTCATAAGTTTATAGAAGACGACTCCTTAAAGCAAAGAAGCTGTTTATGTGCCAGAAAAAGAACTCCAAGTAATGGTTATCGCGATGTTGAAATGATCTAAAACCTTCGAGATTTTCCTTGAAGACATTTTGGAATCCTTCAGTCCTCCGGCTCCTGGAAGGACGAGAGAAATGCCATTCGCGCATGCGCCGAGCTTCAAAGTGTCCAAGAACAATCTCCGAGATGCTTCAAATCGTCTGGAAGCCTTCGGAGACAGAAAGTGTCAGTTTTGAAAAGTAGGGTAAGAGAAAGCAAAGAGTATTGGTGAGGGGAAGGGTCCGACCCAGGCCGCTTCCTTCCTCCAAGGAAGCAGCCTATGGGTCTGACCCTTCCCATGGAAAGGGCCCAAGCCCTTTAAGGATTGGCCCCAAAAGCCTACAAGGCTTGCCAGTCTTTTGAGGGCAGCCTTGAAGGGAAGGGTCCGACCCAGAGGCTGCTTCCTCGGAGGAAGGCAGGTATCCTGTCAGGCTGGGGAAGCAGGCCTGGAGAGGGCCCAAGAACTTCAAGGATGAGGCCCAAAGTCCTCCTAGGCTGGCCAGTCTCTTGAGGGCAGCCTTGAAGGGAAGGGTCTGACCCAGAGGCTGCTTCCTCGGAGGAAGGCAGGTATCCTGCCAGGCTGGGGAAGCAGGCCTGGAGAGGGCCCAAGAACTTCAAGGATGAGGCCCAAAGTCCTCCAAGGATGGCCAGTCTCTTGAGGGCAGCCTTGAAGGGAAGGGTCCGACCCAGAGGCTGCTTCCTCGGAAGAAGGCAGGTATCCTGCCAGGCTGGGGAAGCAGGCCTGGAGAGGGCCCAAGAACTTCAAGGATGAGGCCCAAAGTCCTCCAAGGATGGCCAGTCTCTTAAGGGCAGCCTTGAAGGGAAGGGTCTGACCCAGAGGCTGCTTCCTCGGAGGAAGGCAGGTATCCTGCCAGGCTGGGGAAGCGGGCCTGGAGAGGGCCCAAGAACTTCAAGGATGAGACCCAAAGTCCTCCAAGGATGGCCAGTCTTTTGAGGGCAGCCTTGAAGGGAAGGGTCCGACCCAGAGGCTGCTTCCTCGGAGGAAGGCAGGTATCCTGCCAGGCTGGGGAAGCAGGCCTGGAGAGGGCCCAAGAACTTCAAGGATGAGGACCAAAGTCCTCCAGGATGGCCAGTCTCTTAAGGGCAGCCTTGAAGGGAAGGGTCTGACCCAGAGGCTGCTTCCTGGAGGAAGGCAGGTATCCTGCCAGGCTGGGGAAGCGGGCCTGGAGAGGGCCCAAGAACTTCAAGGATGAGACCCAAAGTCCTCCAAGGATGGCCAGTCTCTTGAGGGCAGCCTTGAAGGGAAGGGTCCGACCCAGAGGCTGCTTCCTCGGAGGAAGGCAGGTATCCTGCCAGGCTGGGGAAGCAGGCCTGGAGAGGGTCCAAGAACTTCAGGATGAGGCCCAAAGTCCTCCTAGGCTGGCCAGTCTCTTAAGGATAGCCTTGAAGGGAAGGGTCTGACCCAGAGGTTGCTTCCTCGGAGGAAGGCAGGTATCCTGCCAGGCTGGGGAAGCGGGCCTGGAGAGGGACCAAGAACTTCAAGGATGAGACCCAAAGTCCTCCAAGGCTGGCCAGTCTCTTGAGGGCAGCCTTGAAGGGATGGGTGGGCAGCCTTGAAGGGATGGGTCCGACCCAGAGGCTGCTTCCTCGGAGGAAGGCAGGTATCCTGCCAGGCTGGGGAAGCAGGCCTGGAGAGGGCCCAAGAACTTCAAGGATGAGGCCCAAAGTCCTCCAAGGATGGCCAGTCTCTTAAGGGCAGCCTTGAAGGGAAGGGTCTGACCCAGAGGCTGCTTCCTCGGAGGAAGGCAGGTATCCTGCCAGGCTGGGGAAGCAGGC
>NC_089748.1:24107464-24152464 GCF_040412425.1 Macrobrachium rosenbergii
CATCTATATAAATCCTGGAAAGGTTGAAATTTTTCCCTGCAATTTTCTACGCACACTGTCGAGCACGGGTTTAATTTTTTTAGTTTATTATCTGGGCTTGTTTCCTGTGAATTATCAACGAAATGTAGAACCCGTAGAATTTGAAGAAATCTGTCCCTTGCCATCAGCCTTCTCACCCTTTTGTCTCGAATGTCTCAAGCGTAGTCCAGTAATCTACGATGCGATGTTTACTTATATGCGACATGATCATAATCACACAAAGGAACCATATCATTTCCTCCACAGTAACCTGAGCAAATTTTCGCAAATACTTTGGCACTGCATCTCCTAGCGTATCAACAAGGAATCTCTGATAACGGTTTGTCTCTTCAGCAATCAGCCCCATAAATTCGTTGTCGAAAAATAAAAAAATAGTCTACTTCCTTTGAATTTTCATTCACATTACATTTCGACGTAATGCCACTGCCACTGCTGTCAAATATGAAATCTCTGGGCTGAAATTGCTGGCAGCCCACTCCCACTCATCACCTGGGTCACTTCGCTGTCTCCGCCTTCTTTTGACACCTTGGCTTTCATTTGTAGGTGGCAGATTTTCGTCATTTTCACTGTCGGTTGATATTTCATCACTGTCTCTTGTACCAGGACCATAATTATCCATTTCATTTCCTTCTAAATCCGATTCATTTTCATATCCAGAAAATGAGTCGAGAAGGTCTATAAAATAGTTATCCTCGTCGAGAGCTCTTCTCTCGATCTGCCGGCGGTCAACTCGAGGATGTCGTACCCTTGACCCGTCCTCCTGTGACATCTTGATGAAGACTAATGAATTTTAGGGAAACACGTGAATTTATATGAATTCACTGTATGGCAACTGACAGACTGTTACCATATCAAGAAAAAGAGGCCAGTATTTCAATCATCAGTCCTTCACATAAAAGGAAATTACCGGTGCTCGTATACGACACAACAGTGTTCCGGGCCAGTTTATTAAATGCGTCGTATACGTTACAACCGAAATCAAAGGGTTAAATGATCACAGCCCCTACCGAAGGTGCCATTAGTCGAAGAAAGCTGTATGATTTATAGTCGTATGTATGATTCCCAAATCAGGACAAAGAAGCAGAAATCTAATGTTAACAACTCCGATAAGATGAAATTGCGGTAAAATCCTACGGAAAACTATGGAAACGTTAATTAGTAGGTGGTAATGGAGTGGCGTTATATTGCTGTGTGCGAGAGTAGAGAAACCACGTTTTTTTAAGCAAACGAATGTTTTAGTGGGGGGGGGTTAATCTTTCATTAAATAAAGAATGAAGGGATACAGTTCTGTTTATATAATATTAGTACCGAAATGAAAATCTGTTATCTGTTAAGTATATGGCTTTGTCGTATTGATTGTAGTCAAAGTCTCATGTTTGCGTTGGTGCTATTGGAGTTATGAACGCATACACATGGACGCAAAAAATATGTACGTTGCATAAGCCATTGTGGAAAAATACTAAAAATCCGTGTACGTATTTCATAAAGTACTTTGGCACTACCGTATGAGGTCAATGACTTTTGGAATATTAAGGAATGCCGGGATTACTATGTTTAACAGTTCCGAAAAAGTACCTTATTTATGCAAAGTTTAGTACTACAAGGGGCATCAGTCGCTGCATCCATTAGCCTGTTGCTTTTCTCTTTTAAATTGTCGACGGAGATGCATCTTCTGTGAGCGTCATTTTTCTTCGTACTTATGAAGGGAGATGTCTACGTATACGGTGTAGCATTTTGCATATGCTTTACCACTTTCCTGACCAATACAATTCCAAAAGTTAGATTCCACCACCTCTTTAAAACACATATAATTACTGTTATTATCTTCATATCAAAAATATATGATTCATCTTTCCAGTGATGCTAACATGTTAATAAAACTTCACAAGTTGTTATCTTTTATTTCTATAAACTCTGTTTATGTAAAAACAAAAACATTTTCAAAAATAACTTTGCTGAATATAAGTACTTCCCTAGACACATTTATTCCTTTACAATTCGTTAGGCGAGTTAGCAACCATCCGACAATGGGAGTCAAACGAAATTGTTTCAGGGAGTCGCTTACTGGATTGCCTATCGAGAGTGTTAGTCTTTGCTATAATCTAGTGATTAGCAGTCGTGTTTAGGAAGCCCTACGGAAAAAGCGTAAAAAGCAGTAGGCTTTGGCACGTGTTAGTTGAGCAACAGGGAAAACTAAGTGACATGTGTTACAAAATGCACTGGAATTAATTCACCTCATAATGTTTATTTAAAGTTACAATAGATAAGGAGAGCGATGAGTAAAGGAATCAGTATTTTAAAAAATTGATAAAAAAATTGCTCTTATGAACAGGGAAAACCAACGAGGTGACTGAGAATCAGCTAAACAGAAATGATTTAGACGAAATTTAACAGGAGTCGAAACAATGAGTGAATGAATGGGTGAAAGAATGTTTGAGAGAGCTCTCTTTAAAGACTGTGAGATTTTGCTGTGCTATTCGCACGAAGACATAAAAAAAAAATAATAAGGTATGATGAAAATTATTCTAGTATATTTAAAGGAAAAAATTGCTAAAAGAATGTATGGATAGATGTTAGAAAGGGATTTCACAATTTAGATAAATATATAAGGACAGTCCTCATCCAGGAAGGAACATTAAAGGAAATAGTGTTATTGGTGTGGGTGAGAAAGTAGAAAAAAAGTAGATGATTCAGTGTGTTACAGACTTGCTTGAAGGAATTCACATTTTCTCTCTTAAATAAATATTGAGTAACTGGATGCAAATTTCCAGTCTAGTCTTTCGGGTTGGTCAACGGTGAGCGAAGGGAATTGAATATACGTTTATTCCAGGGTAACATGACAAAGAACGATTTCCGGAAAAGCCGCCCTGAGAGCTTCAGTGCAGGAAACCGACCCGCATTTCCATATAGACGCATGCATATGCCATGGAGAAATATACTATTATATATATATATATATATATATATATATATATATATATATATATATATATATATATATATATATATATATATATATATTTATATTTATATTTATATGTACGTGTGTGTTTGTTTATATATATAATAGGTTGCGCTTGGTTTTGCCCTTCCTAAATATGATAATTTTTATTCTGCTTTTGTCCAGTTAATGCTTCAGTTTGAACACAACTGTAATGAAATCCAAGTTTGATATTTATTATAATACTATAAGAATTGATAAAAGATTAAGGTATCTGTGACATCATGGATACTTACGTGCATTACATGCGCTAAAACAATTCAGTTTAGTTTTAGATGGAAAATTGTGAGGGGGGGGTGTATAAGTGACAGTAATGATGATAACAGGATAAAAAAAAAATTTATTGATGCAATAATAATCACGGAAATAAGTTGCTTTTGATAACTGTTTATGTCTTGTAATAAATGAAACCCATTTCCGTAACACTTCTTCCTACCCTCCACTTACCGTCTCTCTCAGTCTCCTTTTCATGAGGGGTGACACGAGCAATCTTCGTGATAATTAAGAGGATTAAGCGCTACTGTTAATTTAATGAGATCCATAAATGGTGCCATTACTCTCACACTTCACGCTGCAAGCTCTTGGGTACCCCTCGATGTTGATACAGTTATTATTATCATTATTATTATTATTATTACAAATGTAAATTTTGTGGTATTATTTTCTTCCTTTCCTTTGCTTCATATTAAAAAATTACCCTAAAGAAACAAAATTAAAATCTGATATTCACAAAACCTGGCAACCGAAAATGATAAATGTTAAGTGGAATCTCTCCTATGTGTTTATGAAAGCCCATAAAAATACAAATATTGTGTCAGTTTACACGACTTTTTCCTATGGTATTTTGATCGTATTTAGCTAAATTCCAAACACTTCTATAAAAACCACTGGAAGGTTATTAAGAGGATCTTCTGACAATTTTTTTTTTATGTATATTTGTTTGATTGAGTAATTCACGTTTAACAAGAAACAATTCTTTGTCCCTGATAACGATTTAACTCTCTTCGTCCGATTTCGTTATTATGACGTTCAAATAATGGCATATGTTAAGAAATTAATACATTTACCAACTACATTTTTAGCAAATTTCGACAGTTGGCGGACAGACACCACCTTTGAAATGTTCTAATGGGTGAGCGATTTCCACTTCTTAAGGGCGTCCGTGCGAAACATGCAGATTCCCTCACCGGACAGTGCTAATATTTTTGCAAAACTGTACAGTGTGTTCGTTTGCGCTGTCACCTTAAAATATACAGGCATAAGGTACTGTAACACTTACCTAGGAGCGAAATAACTCAGGATTTTTACGTAGTGTCTAATTTTCCCCTATGGTTATTTGCCGTACACACACACACACACACACACACACACACACATATATATATATATATATATATATATATATATATATATATATATATATATATATATATATATATATATATATGAGCATTAAGCTACAAACGTCCTTTAATATCCAATTCGCTCTACCTCGGAAATAATATATTTTCATATATGTTACCGAAAGGGAATTTTTTTTAGTTGATAATAAGTTCATCGTCCCCTGGGCTCGAACCAACGAAAGACAAGAACTCAGGACTACAGTGACGCCTTTACCCACGCGGCCAACATGAATCACGTTGATGTGATAAAAATTCATCCATATATATATATATATATATATATATATATATATATATATATATATATATATATATATATATATATAAATAAATTTCTGACTCACGTCGGATCAGAACCCAGGTCTCTCAGGTGGAAAGCAAGGGCGTTATCCACAGCCTTGGTCATAAGTCCCTGGAACCTGAGAGCAACTGCAACCTGGGCAAGCTAACTATACCAACGAAGTTTTCCCCAACTTCCATTACACTCAGGATAACGCCCTTGCTTTCCACCTGAGAGACCTGGGTCCGATCCCGACGTGAGTCAGAAATTTATTTCTGTTCCACACGTGATTGTGTGTTGATGATTTCTATCTTATTCATTCAGAAGGGATAATTCAATGAAATGTTGTCTATTGGGTCATTGCTGAGTCGGGAAGTTGGGAAAACTCGCTGGTATGCAAGCAGTTAGCTTGCCCAGATAATTCCTTGGTGCAGTTGCTCTCAGGTTCCAGCTTTCTTTTAGACTTGTGTGGCCCAGTGGATAACGCCCTTGCTTTCCACCTGAGAGACCTGGGTTCGATCCCGACGTGAGTCAGAAATTTATTTCTGTTCCACACGTGATTGTGTGTTGATGATTTCTATATATATACGAGTATATATAAAGGAAAAATTTTCACTCCGAGACACTCCCGCCTAAGAATAGGGTATTGAAGCTCAGTAACAATTCAAGAACTTTCTCGGTGAATTTCCCTTGAAAAACAAAATATTTGTGCACAAAGTTGTGGTTCATAGAATGATAAAGAGGAATGTAAGTAATTATACTGTAGTGAAGCTTTGTACTTAACATTTAGCACAATGTTTACCTTTTGATTATTATGAACAATTACTCCTGTTTGTAGCTTGTTATATCAGTAACTAGCAGTTGCTACTTGCATGTGTTGAACTGTTTACTTGTGAACTCTCTCTTTTAATGAGGTATTACTAATTCCTATAACATTAATTGCAGCCGCAGTTATAAAAAGTGTAATCATTTCTTCCACTCTTGATTATATAATTCTCGTTGAAAATAATTAATTTGGTTTATTATACATTGCAACAAAAAACCTCTCCCTTGACCTCTAATCACGAAACGGTTATCGGTTATCGGTGTAATTTTAGCTCTTACTTTATGAAACGTTGCCACTGCATGTAACTGAGTACTACGAATTACAGTTTAAACTTCGTTTTCATTAAAAACTGTAACCTTAAATATATTCACAGTTTAACCACAGCCAAATTATATTCAACCTCATAACGATAAAAAAGAACTGTTATGAAATAGTAAAATATTGGCTCACACAAAACTTCAACAATATCATATCAGTATATATATTACCTGAATGTTTTCATCGGTTTTCCAACGGGGTTAAATGTTGTTGTATATGTTGCTCATCAGCTTTTGTTCCCGATAAAATAACTGATGTATTCCTTGCTGATGATCTCTGAGTGGCTAATACACTAGGTACGTTTTTTTTTTTTCAGTATTTTCGTTTGTTTGGGTAAAATTCTATTTCCGTTGTTTAATTTTCAAGTTCTTCGGTATTTTGATGTATTTCTTTTTCTATTTTGCCCTTGATATATTGGTTACCTGGATATTGTTATATCGATCTGCTTATAAACGTAACCACACGTCCACACTTGCAAAATGATCAGTATGGAAAGGCTTCATACTAAGCCTTTTTATATCGACTACTACATAACTGAAATGATAAAATAATGCTGTAATAAGATACACTTAAAGCAACTAAATTTTGCTTCGATGTAAATTCCTTTTTATTTAAACTATGTTAAGATTTCAATAGAATTTCAAGTTAATATCTCACAGAAGAGGTATGAAACTAAAACGACTACAATTTTATACAAATTCTGAAAATCAGTGTTTTTGAAATTAAGGATTAGCTTTAGATATTTGGTTTCAGATATTTTCAGATATTTGATATATAACTTCCGTAAGAAAATGCGTCACTTTCCTTTTTTAATAAATAGATATATACTTAGCAATGGCAGGAGGGATTTCGGCATTGTTGCCTCTGATATTAACATTCATAATAATTCATTATTCTCGAAATTAAATTATTTATCTCGACTCTGGTAAATTGCTGTACAGAATTTCTCGAACGTCAGGTGCCACGACATACTGGAAATAACATGAAGGATAAAAAATGAGAAAAATTCTCCTTTCCCTCTCCTTCCAGTGTTCTTCAACATTATTCTTCTTTCTTAACTCGTTTCCTTAATGAGACTGAAATTGCTGGGTCTTTCTCAGAAGAAAAGTATAGTTTATCTTCAGTCTCCCTCAAGTTCCTCATTGGAGGTGTTGGTAACGTTCTCGGCTAGCACTCTGCTGTGCCCGCGTTCGATTCTCCGACCGGCCAATGAAGAATTAGGGAAATTTATTTCTGGTGATAGAAATTCATTTCTCGTTATAATGTGGTTCGGATACCACAATAAGCTGTAGGTCCCGTTGCTAGGTAACCAATTGGTTCTTAGCCTCGTAAAATAAATCTGATCCTTTTGGCTAGCCCTAGGAGAGCTGTTAATCAGCTCAGTGTTCTGGTTAAACTAAGGTATACTTTTCTTCAGTCTTCCTCTTCATCTAACGCAATAAAAACACTCCAGAAAGGCACAGAGTCTATATAGATAAATTACCTGCAGTAAGGTTATAGTAAAATTTTGTGGGAAAGAATCAATCGTTATTTTTTAGGACTATTAATTTACAAATTCAACAAAAATCATGACTCTAAATCCTTTAAAAGCTCTTGATTAGTTGACAGTGGAATCATCAGATTTTCGTATCTTCCAATGATATTTCTTGCCCTAGAAACTGAACGTTGGTCCCCAGAAATGGGATGTTATAAAAGTCCTTTGAAAAGTTAAAAACTCTTTATAAATCCAGTTTCCAGTGCGTTAAAAAATAAACGCTTACCTTTCGAAAATGATGCAAGCGTAAATATTATTCAATATTAAACCTAACACCTACGTGCCATATAAGTTAAAACATCGGCAGCATATAAGTTTATAAGCAATATATGTCATTAGTGTATATAGTAAAATTAATCATTGCTGAAATTTTTTGTATCTATAGAAGGTATATAAAAATGGACTAAGAAACACACAAGTTCTAAGAAAAAACTTATGTAATCATGTAGATATATATATATATATATATATATATATATATATATATATATATATATATATATATATATATATATATATATATATATACATATACACATATACATATTATATTATATATTATATATGTATATATGTATATATATATATATATATATATATTATATATTATATATATATATATATATATATATATATATATATATATATATATATATATATATATACATATATTACATAAGTTTTCTCATGCACTTGTGTTTTCATATATATATATATATATATTATATATATATATATATATATATATATATATATATATATATATATATATATATATATATATACATATATATATATATATATATATATATATATATATATATATATATATATATATATATATACAGTATATATGTATTCTATTGTCTCTCGTTCTGAGAAAGAAACCTGTTGTGGTTTTGCTCGTTTCGAATACTGAACAAGTTTTTTTTTTTTCAAATAGATCTACAAATATCGGACTGAGATACCATCAGTAAAGGCGTGTTACCGAGATACATAGGATATGAAATTACGAACATGCAAACATTTCATTTAAATTTCTGATCGATATTTTATGTTATTATACACTATATTAGATTATTTTTGTTCCTTTGTAAGCTTTGGATGCCTGTATTATCTATTATTGTCGAAATGAAAATCTCCTAACGGCCCAAGCAACATTTGCTAGTTTTATGAAATGGTTTCTGGAGATCTTACTCAGTACTGTTAGGTTTCATATTTGTAAGTTAGAGTATGGAAGAAAATAAAACTTCTTACGGTGAATGATCGTTAATTCTTCACTTATGTTACCAAAAATTACTCATCAGGAGGGAGCTAATTTATTAAGGCTTTCAACCATTTCCATAAATGGAGATAAAACTGTAGTATCAAAGATTCGAGTAATTAGAGGATTGCTGATTGATTATAACTATGATGAATTTATACACGGACATATATCTCTTTCAGAAAAAACGTTAATACTTTCAAAGAAAACGTTATCCTCATGAGCCACAAAACTTTATGATACTCTTATTTGGTACCTCTCATCAGAGCGTCTGTGCTGCTGTCCGGTGGTAAAGAAATTTAAAGATTATGAAGTCCGGCTTGTTCCTGAGCTTTAGAAAATCCTCAATATGGTTTCTTTATAATAACTAATGTAGACAAGTGGGTGCTGAAAACAAAAATTCGTAGAAATCATAAGTAACCCAAGAGGATAAGCGGATGTAGGAAAGGGCAAGCAATCTTTCACTCATATATTCACAATTCCGTGAGTATAAACGATATTAAGATAAACAGGTTAAGTAACGACTCGGATCTGAAATAGCTTGACCGGATAATAAAAAAGGAGAAATATTAATCCGCAGGCTCATATTTCCCCGCGTAAAAAGCAAAGCGTTGCTACCATTGCCTTCTGTTTTGTTTTCCTTTCATTTCTGATCTCTCACACTGTTTGTTCCTTTTCTCAGTCTTGTGTGTCAGATTCTAAAGGATTTGTGAAAAAGAGAATACTCAGATATAATTTCCTTCTTTGGATAATCCTTTCGCCATATTTATGACCATCTCACTCTAAGAATAAGATATTACAGTAGGGTAAAAGCATCGAGTTACGAATAAGAATTGTTGTGTGAACTTTAGCGTATCATTATTACTTCAATGATGGATTTTCCAGATCCCTTTTTGTTCTCTCCGTTCACGATATAATACGCTATATTTCCGGGTAGGAGGGAAAAACAAGTTGGGTTACATACTGTATAAGGAAAAAAGAGTCACAAATAATATAAAGCACAAAATACTTGGCTACATCAAGATTGTTTTCTTTTTAGTTTTCTATAAAAGAAAACTACTGAGATGGCTTTGTCTGTCCGTTCGCACTTTTTCTGTCCGCCCTCAGATCTTAAAAACTATTGAGGCTAGAGGGCTGCAAATTGGTATGTTGGTCATCCATTCTCCAAACATCAAGCATACCAAATTGCAGCCCTCTTGCCTCAGCAGTTTTTATTTAAGGTTAAATTTAACCATGATCGTGCGTCTGGCACCGCTATAGGTGCCAACAACACAGGCCACCACCGGGCCTTGGCTGTAAGTTTCATGGGCCGCAGCTGAGAGTTTCATGACCTCGACTTACATAGTTTGGGATGTTCTTATCATTACGAGGCGCTTTTCCTTACCGGTAATAAATGAAGAATTTCTCCTTCCAGTGACGATGTGCTGAAGCCCATAGGGCCGTGGGCTAGTTTATACTCGCATCGTCGCTGGAGCCTCTTGTGCATGGTGTCGACTCCTGCAACGGATGGTGAGTGTCTGCATTTATTTCCAGCTACTTGCTTTACAGTATGTGTGTATGTATGTATATATATGTGTGCGTGTGCGTGTGTGTGTGTGTGTTTGTGTGTGTATGTATGTATGTATATGAACAAAGCTACAGACACGAAGAAAACTTGAAATTACGAGATTTGGTAATAGGAAGAAAGTACTTAGCATCTCCTTTGTGGCTGTAACTTTGTTCGTATAATCATCACCTTACCTTTTTCGTGATTCAAAATCAAACATATATATATATATATATATATATATATATATATATATATATATATATATATATATATATATATATATATATATATATATATATATATATATATATATATATATATACATATATATATATATATATATATATATACATACATATACTGTATATACACTGTATATATATATATATATATATATATATATATATATATATATATATATATATATATATATATATATATACTGTATATATATATATAAAAGAATTTTCCAAAACAATTAGAATAATACAGGATGACAGTTAAGCCAGCTTGCTAAAGGAAGGACTTGAACAAATACTGTATATGCCGCAGTTTGCACTAGCACCGAAAACATAATCTTGAGGTTTGATAAGAAATAAATGAAGGAACCGCAGCGCCTTGAATGCTTGCGAGTTCAGAACAGTTTAGAACTTCTTCCAAATACCCATTTTACCAATTTAATATTATTGTTGCCACACTGCCACCAGAATTATAGTTTAGTTTATGTATGTATGCATGCATGCATGTATGTATGTGTGCATGCATATGCAAGGTTTCTGTTGATGGAGTTTTGTCAAGTGAATTGGCTGTAAATTGTGATGTGTTATCTCATCTTTGTTACATAATGATGAGGGTGTTTGGAGATGGAAGAAAAGGTTTAGATTTTGCAATAACTGAAGCCTGACTGAATTCATCGCTCTTTCATTCATTTCAAATTAAATTAATTAAAATACAGATGTCTTTCCTAAATGTGATACTCGTAATAATGTCGTTCCCTTAAACTGTTTCGTTGCATCGGTGTTTTTCTTTGTTCACGAATGTTCAATATTTTTAAATTTCGATTTTCCAACTCATTTCTGTCTCTTAGAGGCATCACCTTGCTTGTATTCTCCCTACATTCCAAGTAACTTCTCCGAGGTGAAAACATGTGTCATTGGTCTTTCCTCGCAAAATGTTTCGCCGTTTTACTGACATTGGGATAATCACTACCGCGGATGAGTTAGTAGTCGTCACTCTGCCACTGAAACAGTAATTATATCTGCTATTCATCATTATTCTGGCGAACGATAGGATACTGCTGTTGGTGATTTCGTTGTTTTGAATAATTTTACGATATTAAAGAATCTCTCTCTCTCTCTCTCTCTCTCTCTCTCTCTCTCTCTCTCTCTCTCTCTCTCTCTCTCTCTCTCTCTCCATATAGAGTGAGCTGAAGTAAAGTGTCCCGTTTTGGTTGTTGGCATTTTCATTTTTCGACTCAAAAAGTAGAGAGAGAGAGAGAGAGAGAGAGAGAGAGAGAGAGAGAGAGAGAGATATTCCATCCTAATGACAATGTCTGATGACAAACGATATGGTCAAAACTTTGAGAACTCATGAATGGCAGAGTTAATTTCAGCAAAAATTCCCCAGGCGGCCTGACCACTTCAGATAAAAAATTGTCGGGTCGGGAGAAGTTTTGCAGAGAGGTTGGAGAAAGTGTGTTGCGTGTGCAATTCCTCTTATCGTTTCTCCTCTCCTTACTGCTTCCTTTAATGTTGCATGCTGGTGATTGTGTTTTGATGACAAAGGCAGTGCTTTTAGTTTTCTGTAAAAGAATTACTATTGAGATGGATATTTGCCTGTCCGTCCTCACTTTTTCTGTCCGCCCTCAGATCTTAAAAACTCCTGAGGCTAGAGTGATGTAAATTGCTATGTTGATGGTCCATCCTCCAATCATCAAGCATACCAAATTGCAGCCCTCTAGCCTCAATAGTTTTTATTTTTTCAAGGTTAAAGTTAGCCATGATCGTGCCTTTGGCTCCGCTATAGGTGCCAGCAACACAGGCCACCACCGGGCTGTGGGGGGTGAAAGTTTCTTGGGCCGGTGCTGAGAGTTTCACACAGTATTATACGCTGTACAGAAAACTCGATGGCGCCGAAGAAGCTTCACCGCATCTTTTACTTGTTTATAGTAGTCATTTAGGTTGCGATGGAGCAATTAACATTTTAAAAACGTATTTTTTTAGTCAGCTACTTAAACTTTACAGTATACAATTTTTTTTTATTTTTTATTCCAGCTAATTCGCTTAAGATTAAAGAAAAATATATTGAGATTTTATCTTAAAACTCTTCCAGATGTGGGTTCATCTTTTCTATATTTTATCGAAAAAACTGGCTGTCCTAATTGGGCACGTGGCACCTGAAAATGTTTGTGTTACGATTGATATCAAAACTTGTAACTCACGCTTGGCATTCTAACTTAGTCTCGTTATTTCTGCTTGACATTAATTTTCTAATTGAAAATCTTTTCTTTGTAGGCATCAGTAGCCTACATATATGCCCTTGGAAGAGAAGAAAATCAACAATAAATTTCATACATTTTAGTTCAGCGTGTCTTAATCTGGGGTGCTAGCACCCCAGGGGGTGCTGAAATCAATTTCAGGGGGTGCTGGGGAAGGTCACATATGTGGCGGTAAAATATCAGTGTTTCTGTAGTGAAGGAATACATTTGGAGGGTGGCTCTGGCTAACACGATGCCACGATATGAGAAACTAGTAGCACATAAGCAACAACAAAAATCGCATTGATGATTATTTTTTTATTGAGTTTGTCCATGAACTTTCCTTTATTTTCTTATTGTTTTTGCCAATGCTATTTCCATAATTACTGTTTTTGTTTTGGAGAATGAACCAAATATATGATCAAGATGTACTGCACTTGTCTTTACTTTATCCTTTAGTAACTAGGTGTTAACCAATGGTAGGGGGTGCTGGACTGCTTAGGCCTGACCAAAAGGACGTGCTGAGGTCGGAAAAGGTTAAGAAACGCTGTTTTAGTTGGTCACTTTACATCCCATCGCTGAAACGCCTTTTAGCAAAAAAAAAAAAATAAATAAATAAATTTCAAACGCAAAGTGGCGGTTAGGTTTTGGTAGGGCAAACTAATCGTGACGTGAAACTGAATTTTGCATAATACTAAGCAAGCATATTTGTATCATTTGTGCATGATCGAAAAAACTTTTTTTTTAAAGCATTTTCGTCAAGAAGATTCTTTTCATTATTTCGTAAAACGATTTACATGTAACCTGAAAGCCATTATATTAATGCGTCGCTCTGCAATTTCATTTACCTTGTCATTTGTGTACACGGAAGCAACGATCTCTCATGTATGTATAAAAACATACATACAGATGAAAATATATATATATATATATATATATATATATATATATATATATATATATATATATATATATATATATATATATATATATGTGTGTATGTTGTATGTATGTATGTATGTATGTATGTATGTATGTATGTATGTGTGCATCAATATGAAGGGTTACTGTTGATGGAGTCTTGTCAAGTAAACTGGCTGTAAATTGTGATGCGTTGTCTCATCTTTGTTCCGTAACGATAAAGGTGTTTGTAGATGGTAGAAAAGGGTTAGATTTTGCAATAACTGAAGCTCAGCTAATTACTCGTTTTTTCATTAATTTTAAATTAAATTAAAATACAGATGTCTTTCCTAAATGTGATATTTGTAACATTAATTGTTCCCTTAAACTGTTTCATTGTACCGGTATAATTTTTTGTTTAAGAACGTTCTGTATTTGTATATAAAAGATAACTGTGATTAAGATACCCAAATAAGTAACAACTAAAACTGCGCTGAGAAATTAAGTTTACAGAAGCATCAGGGACATAACAACAACTGAAATAACAATAATGGTAAGAAAATAAATAACAACGATATTGCTTTTCGTTTTCCTTCGAGCGTCGTCGCTTTAAGCGCATTTCTTTTTCGTCTTATTTATGCTCTTTGCTCATTCGGCATACTTAATGGCATTGCAATGCAGTGATATTTTCTCAGGTATTAACTTTCTAATTTATGCCTCTGTTTGGTTATGTGGTTAGTCTAGCATGAGAGAGAGAGAGAGAGAGAGAGAGAGAGAGAGAGAGAGAGAGAGAGAGTATTTTTTCATAATTAGAATATTTAGATACAATGTCATGTTACTGAAAACTTGTGATTTTAGTCAGCAGTACTACAGAGATAGTTTTGCTATTTCACTTTCTGGATATTAGCGTTTCTGACATGAGTTTTGGTTTATGAAAAGAAAACGATTGTGCTGGTTTTGTCTGTCCGTCCGCTCTTTTTTCTGTCCGCCCTCAGATCTTAAAAATTACTGAGGCTAGAGGGCTGCAAACTGGTATGTTCATCATCCACCCTCCAATCATCAAAGATACCAAATTGCAGCCCTCTAGCCTCAGTAGTCCAGAATCTTCTGTTCAGTCGGACATTCATTATATCATTTCAAGACATATTTAGCGAAAAGTTCAGTAAGGACTGATAGCCAAATCTTCAGTCACATTTCTCAGTATGGTCTAATGATTATATATATATATATATATATATATATATATATATATATATATATATATATATATATATATATATATATATATATATATATATATATATATACACACATATATATATATATACAAATATACATACATACATATATACATACATCTAGATATATATAGATATGTATATATATATATATATATATTATATATATATATATATATATATATATATATATATATATATATATATATATATATATATATATATATATATAATGCATATGTATATGTATGTATGTATGTATGTATGTATGTGTGTGCGTATTTATTTACATATGAGTATGTTTACATTGTCCTCTAAAACAAATGACCGTGGATGTCCTTGTGTAACCCCATTTACAGATTTTTTTACAACATAAAAACTAATAAATTGCACCCCGTTACTTTTGTAATTTCTCCCAGCAATCCATGCCCATTACGTCCTCCACACCTTCATTGCCTTATCAGCTTTTTCATTCATACCACCAACAGTTTTTATATTTATGTCTGATATTTCTTTTGTAGCATTCTACAATTCTTATTTTCGGAGAGTTCGTTCGTTGTTGCACGGCATGGTATGATAAACATGTTGCACTTTTTAGTTTTCTGTAAAAGAAAACTATTGTGCCGGCTTTGTCTGTCCGTCAGCACTTTATTCTGTCCGCACTTTTTCTGTCCGTCCTCAGATCTTAAACACTACTGAGGCTAGAGGGGTGCAAATGAGTATGTTGATCATCCACTCTCCAATCATCAAATATACCAAATTGCATCTCTCTAGCCTCAGTAATTTTTATTTTATTTAAGGTTAAAGTTAGTCATAATCGCGCGTTTGGCAACAATATAGGACAGGCCACCACCGGGCCGTGGTTAAAGTTTCATGACCGGCGGGACCACCGAAAGATAGATCTATTTTCGGTGGTCTTGATTATACGCTGTAGCGTCTGTACAGAAAATTTATTGCGCCGAAGAAACTTCGGCGCTTTCTTTTTTTTACTTTTTTTTATTATTTACATACAGCAATCTACTTTGCATATCTCATGTCATTCAGAGCTGTTTCTACCATTGGTTTTAAATAATAATACTCCTTTTCCAATGTCATTAGTTCTGCCTGAATAAATAAACACATTATCTCCATCCAATCTCTCTTCTATCGTCCCTTGGCTCAAACAGCTAAGATGAATAGTCCATACTTCTTGAATTCATTTTCTGCCTGTTGCTCCTCTCATATTGATTCGTGGTTCTTACGTCACAATTTCCTATTTCAAGTTTATTTTTTGTATTTCTAAGCCTAGAGGTTTTCCACATCCCCATATCGCCAGGACAGGAGTCTTTGATTTAGTATAAAAAGTTTTTTAGTTAAACAATATTATTGCTGTCATAAAAACGTTAGAATAATAATTTTGGTTGTGAAATCGCAATACAGCAAATGGTAAAGCAGTTTTTAGGAATCGTCGTGATATATTTTTTACCTATTTTTTATACATGCATCTCAATTAATTTCAAATAAAAGAATCCTTTCTCTCTGATTTGAACCACAAAGAGGACATTTTAAGCTATTTTTTTTTTAAGTAATTTCGTCTGGGAACATGTTTCAAGATGACTTGTTTCCAGGGTAATTATAAACGTCTATCGAATAGGTTCTTTTGATTTCTTAATTCACGGTTTTTTTTTTCCGGAAAACTCCCAGGTGATAAATAAATGAGCGTGATTTTCGTTTTTGAAGTTGTCTGTATTATTTCTCACTCAGATCTCAAAGGTCAAACTTTACCTTCTTTTCTGAATACTTGAAACACAAGGAAAATAAGATATTTTAAGAATCAAGTCTATTAGGAATTTTGACGAAACTTCAATTTCATAAGAGTGAGTCTTGAACTCAGTTTGCAAAATGATTAAATTAATTTACTGAAAACAATTTTCAATCATTCCATTCTAGGAGACTTACAACCATTTTGTGGTTTGCATGAGAGAAGTTTGCATGGAGGTTTGAAGCACTACTGCTTTCCGTTGTTTGGCCTCACTTGATTACTTTAAACAAATTTGCAACTAAAAGATGAAAACAGTTTTGGATAATTGTTGTTATATAACCTAAATTTGCTTTGGTACAAATTATAACTATGTTGATACCATTAGTTAGAATTTTTTTACTTTTTTAATAAGATCATAGAGGCTGGAAGTAAGGGGTAGTCAATCCATAATATAAAAGTGACGAGAGACAATTAGGTGGAATCATAAAACAGTCCATACAAAGATTAACGAGAATTGAAAGGTCTTCAGTGACCGTGCCTTTAGGAGCATTCCTCACAAGATTGTCAATATCAGATATTACAGGCTTTTTGGAACCTGATGCGGTTTTTTTTTAATGTTGAAGCCTGCAAGTAAATTTATTTCGTCGCTACCCCAAATCATTTATTTTTCGAAAGATAATAAATTCGGAACTTACTTGTAAAACAAGAGTCAATTTTCGGTTGTTTATCTCTACTCACTTCTTATTTCATAGCTCAAATATTAAACTGTTCATCTGTGCAATCCACAGACGTAGGTCATTATCGTTATCCTTTTCGCTGGACTTCGCTTTCATGTCGGTTAGTTTACGAAAACACAAATCCCAAATCGTAAGGTAAGGAGAACAAATGTGCCATGTATCGGGCTCCCACCTTCTCCTTCATTGCAGAGAAACAGCGCATCATCGCCGAAACAGAAAATATCGCTGGATTAATGTCTCGCGCTGCTGCTGCTGCCATTTTTACGGAATTTACAATTCAACCAAAGACTGCAACGGCTAGAAAGCCACTGGTATGAACTGTTGGCGAATAAGTTTCCACTGCTAATGTTGCACTTGATATTGTTAGGACGCCTCTTTTTCTTTTTAATGTCTATGTGGGCGCTTTCTTGTCGCTCCTAATGGAATTCTCGCGCGTGAAGATTCACTTTTATTAGGAAACTTTTGTTCTCTTCTAAGTGTCTGTAAGAAACAAGACTGAAGGAAAATTCCTTTAATCACTTATAACGCACATGCATATATTAACATTTAAACATAAAAAAATCGCGTTCTGTACGTAAACCATGTTTGAATGGAGTCTCCTAATATGATATCTGATTCAATTTAAAAAAAGGAGAATGTTAATAAATGCACTGTACAATTATTAATTTTTAGAATTTGGTAAAATATCTTTGAAAAGGGTTTGTGTGAGAGAATTGCAACAATCTGACATACGTTTCTGTCACAACCGTAGCTTTTATTGACTAGGCAATCGTTTCAATTTGTATGGTAGTTAATTAATAATCTTTTGGGGTTTTGTTTTTCTTTCAATGCAGAAACATTACAGCAACAAAAGTAAGTAGCTGTAATCTTGTAGCACTGATAGACACTAGCTTTTTGAATACGTGAAGGAAATTTACATCAAGAAAGTCATAATTATTACAACGAGGACTGAATGGAAAACGTATATTTTAAAGAGCCATTCAAGGTATGGAATGAACTAATAACACAAGGTTTCTCATCTAGCATGTAGTTTTACAAGGTTTCATCTGATCTGCAATTGTCTTTATCTTGGGGCAGACCGAGAACTTTTAAAATGACTTTCGTATTAATTTAATGAATTTCACATTTCTTTTGCAGTGTATTTCCATTTTGACCAGTTTAAAACTTATCACATGTTCTGTGATTGTAGATGGAAGGTGTAATTCTGACAGGACCTGCCATTGTTAGATAACTACAGTATACCCTTCACATGATTGAAAGTGTCACAGCACATGGCAACCTTCTTTTAAAACAAACAAAAGAGTATTTACAAATCCTAATTTCTAAATCATTTAAAAAAATATATCAAATCCCACTTACAGAAATTTGTTGCATGCGAGTGATAATGTGTTCGGGAATTTCAAAAGTCAAATTGCGGTATTGATTAGGGCTCTCTCTCTCTCTCTCTTCTCTTGTCTCTCTCTCTCTCTCTCTCTCTCTCTCCATTAATGTAATGAAGGCACATTCATTAATGAATATAGATTAATTTTTGCTTTATCCATCACCTGACTATTTTTCTTCAGACTATAAGTAAAATTATTAGATATTATTATCGATCAGTGAAGACTATCTCTTGACAAGACCAACATTCTGCAAGAAAAGAATCTCTCACAATAACTACATTGTCAATCAAGTTGGGATGTATGACTCCCTTAATAAAAATAAAAGTATATATGCTGCTGAGAAAATATCTATGGCCATGTCAGTTGGCGTTGATCAGTTTACTCCCAAAGCTGCTGAAAATATCTGATGATACGTATTTTTTTATTAAGAAATTCTTCCTTGTGTAAAAAAAATACTGGATGTACTACATAACGTATTTTGTTTGCGTTATGTTAGATGAAAAAATTTTTTTTACTAAACATCTTTCCCGAATTTGATGGGATCAAAGAATAGGTAAAATATGCACTAATATAATTTTTCAGTGACAACGATGTAAATCATGCCACACACACATACACACACACACACACACGTATATGTGTGTGTGTATAAAATCTGAATAGAATAGAAATTAGGGTAGGTAGGTGTGTGTTTATTTATAGTTACAAGTAAATGATTATTGGAGCAGTTATGAATATTACAACATTATCTAGAGTAACATAAAAAAAAAAAGCGCTCAGCCACATTGCTGCTTAAAACATTTTGATATATACGTCATAAGTTACAATGATTTATGCTATCTAAGGATTTTATTCTCGGGGGTGTGAAAAAAAAAACATTTTCCCACACCTACCCTCATACTTATGATTCATACCCGACTCTTAGAAAGCAGCGACTGTTATCGACGTCCTAGATATTTTCATGCAGAAATGTTGAGTGAAAGCAGTTCATTTTAGTGAACAGCTTACTTAAAAAAAAAAATTTAAAGAGTACGCGGTTAAGCGACATCTGGAAGTGTTGCCATATTGTAACGGAAAAACCTGGACATGATGGTAATTTTTTTCGGTATATTTTCGTCACCTGTCCCGGCCGTTTGCTTGCTTTTCTGACTGTTGCTTTGTTCTCGTTATATTTCTAAAACAAATTTGATCAAGTTGCATGCACATTGGCTCGCAGTTCTGTCTTACCCCCGGCATTCTAGCTAATATTTTAGGAAAGCTTCCTGTAATGTGGTTAAGGGATTTCATTTAATATATGGTTAGTTCCTTCTTATGAACTCTTGATTTCATTATGCTGATATATCTCTCTCTCTCTCTCTCTCTCTCTCTCTCTCTATCTCTCTCTGTGTGTGTCTCTCTCTCTCTATATGTATTTATATATATATATATATATGTATATATATATATATATATATATATATATATATATATATATATATATATACGTGTGTGTGTGTGACTGTGAAATATTTTCTGTTAAAACAGAATTCCATCTAATAAAGGGAGCCCACAAAATCACCGGAATGTAGAAAGTTCATGCTATATATTTTGGAGAACAACTGTCTCCCTCTACAGGCAGATAATGAATGAAAATAAGCGTTACAGAAAAGCGGTATCTATACAAAGAGGTCCAGAGGTCAGCCGTTACGTCACTGCAGTTGACAGTTTCTCCTTAATCTTCTTAATTGCTGGGTGGACGAAGATTTTCTCTATAATATCTGAGTCCCAAGCTCCTTTGAGAGGTTCATCGTATTTCTCTGTTTGATCAAGGCTTATTCTACCATCTGGCTTTTGAACCGACAATGGCTGCTATAATTTATAAGTGACAAATTCCAGTTTATTCTGTGTTTATGGTTATTTATGTCGTTGAAAATAGCTGAGCTCTGTTGGTCTTACCTTACTGAATGTTTATGCTATATGTTCCATAACACATTAATAACTGTTTAACCTGTTTTCAACCGTCATTTATGAACAATTACTTTTTGTGAACCCGAAGACAATGTAACTAAGATACAGAGATCACTGTTTAAAAATAAACGTCTTAATTTTGCCGTCACTGCTTGGTTGTTTAAATCCAAATTAAAATTCCTACTAAAACTGTGTGGAGGTTGCTACTCAGGAAACCGACTGGTTGATCTAAGCATTATATTGGCTATTTCAGAATGAGAAACGTATCTAACAACTCATGATATACATAAAAATAAGACTTGATTAAAGGCTCAGAAAATAATTTATAATCAAATTTGTTTACTAGCCACATCGTAGTTTCCCAGACGGAGTAACAACTCTATATTAGGTGTTATAAATATACAGTATATACACATACATATATATATTATTACACACCAGAAATATAATATAAATTTCTGGATTCTTGAGAGAAAAAGCTCATAATTTTGAAAAGCGCCATATAAAACTCCATATTTTAGTAGGTCAGATATACAGACGAATTCAGATTTAAAACGAAAAGTTTATGGTTTCAATAGCCAGAGTTGAAATCATTTTAGAACAAATATTACAGCAGAAAAACAGAAATCCTTTTGAACGTTCCTAACCTCAGTAATGGCAAAATAATCCGCCCGGATTTCAAATGCGATTTTCGCAATTGATAATCCAACGTTATTTCATTAGGATCAATACTGGGATTGGACAGATCCGCTTGGAAAACCGTGCCATGAAATATACAGTATAAATTAAATGAATGAAACCCCAGTGGCATTTTGTGAGCGAAGCCGTAATAGCGTTCTTTTTTTTTATGAAAATGTCTACTAGAAATGTTTGCCACGAATAAGACTAGTATAGCAGATTATGAAATATTGATTATTCCATTTTCTTCTTAATTTCCATGAGCAGTAATGGTTACAGACGTCGTATGGTGTAGTAGCTTTTGCAAACTGATTCCCACAAATGAATGGACTTGAGTGTATATCTCACACCTCTGGGAGCTTATTACTTATTGAAGTGAATAAGAAAACAAATTTTTCATAATTGACATTTCAATTTAAAACATTTCAATTGACATTTCAATTTCAGCATCGCTCACAAAATGCCTAGGGGCTTTTAAATAATTTTATTTATATCTTTCATACCAAGGCTTTCACGTCGGATCTGTCCAATCCCAGGTATTGATCCTGATAACATAACGTTGGATTATCCATTGGGAAAATCGCACTCGAAATCCAGGAGGATTATTTTGCCATTACTGAGGTTAGGAACATTCAAAAGGATTTCTGTTTTTCTGCTGACGAAATATTTGTACTAGAATGGTTTCGGGTCTTGCTATTGTAACCTTAGGCTTTTTTATTTTACATTTTACTTCGTTCGTACACCTTCTCTACTAAAATACAGAGTTTTATTGGGTGCATTTCAGAAGATGTTTCTTTCTCCGGAGTATCCAAAAATTAAAACTGGTTTCATCTTTACTATTGAAGTCTTGATTCTGAAACATTTTATGAATGAACAGTTTATTTTCTTTCATTTTATCAGTTTATGAAAGGTCAGATAATTTACGCTCTGCCACCAATAAAAAAATAAGCCGCCATTCTGCCTAAAAAAAGGACTTTCCATACAAGAAGGCTTTACAGATAAAGCAGTTAATGTTGTTACCTCCTGATTCTAATAGAAAATCGGTGAAAGACCTATCCTCCAGGCTGGGATTTCTTCTCGATACTGCTGCTCACGAGTCAGCCATATTAAAATAAAGTTTATGAAGAATTATTTCTGGCCTTCACTGAGTAAGAAAATTTTCTTAATGCGTAAAATCTATTAATTTTGCTTACTGAATTATGATGCAATGCCTACAATAATCATTATTTGGTGAAATGATAATATCAGTTGCAGAATTTATTGAAATTAGATAATTGATTAAAAATATATTTAATCTATATGTTTTAGTAGATGCAATCGTGTAATGATTGCGTGTAAACTTTGCCCGCAATCATTACACAATTACACTGTAAACTCCAAACACTGTAATAAAGGACATTATACCCACAGTTCTTTGAAATAAAATGTAAAATTTTCGAGCCTCTAGAATGTCTATGTATAAAGAAATTACTTATTAAACACGAGGAAACTGGATATTCACATCTTAATACAAGTTATATTTAATCTGCGGTTTTTATGTTTTTTTGCTGAAACTATGAAGATCCCAGTCTGGTATACTGAAACAGCTTAACTAGCAGGCCGATGTTAGAAATAGTATTGTTTGGTGCTCACAAAAGTAGTGGGTAGCTGGCTGTGAAATTACGGTTTTGCAGTCAGGGAATGAACAAGGAAATAAATCGAAAGAAATAATTTTAAACCAATGCTTTTGCTTGTTTATTATTCATTTATTCATCCATCTGTCTAATCATTATCAATTCTCCAGATTTTGTATCCCAGTTGATATGAATTCGTTATATATATAAACTATTATAAATGTTGTTCAGTTCATCATCTGGTAATGCAGTATTAATGCTGT
Organism: Macrobrachium rosenbergii; assembly: GCF_040412425.1. Classification (NCBI taxonomy): domain Eukaryota; kingdom Metazoa; phylum Arthropoda; class Malacostraca; order Decapoda; family Palaemonidae; genus Macrobrachium; species Macrobrachium rosenbergii. The sequence goes on from NC_089748.1 coordinate 24,130,654, forward strand.
TGTTTTTTTTAAATATATTGGGCTTATGGTACTATGTGATAGACTTGAATTCTCCACAGTATTGGAGGCTCGTGATTACCAAGACCTCGAAATCCTGGTGCATTGACCCTATTCGTAGAAGAGTTTGATGACTAATATATTGTTATAAAAAAATATATATAGATAAGGCCAATGATTCATCTTTGATTTTTGCCGATGTCTAACACTGGAACATTGCACTGGCTTCTTGGCTGGCTCACAAGAGTAAGGGATTGACGTCAATGCATAAATGCTTGTTGGATTTGGGACAACATTAACGTATCAGCAATCCTTTTTTATATTCCCTTCCTCTCTCTCCTTTTTCTTGTTAATTTTTGGAGTGATTTAACCATGCAATTCGCTGTCACAACGAATATATATATATATATATATATATATATATATATATATATATATATATATATATATATATATATATATATATATATATATATATATGTATATTTATATATATATATATATATATATATATATATATATATATATATATATATATATATATATATATATATATATATATATATATTTATATATATATATATATACAATATATATATATATATATATATATATATATTACATATATATATATCAGATATTCAACTAAAATGTATTAGTTTTCCAAATTTCCTTCTTCAAACTAAAATTTCAACGACATTTAATATTCCTCAAAAGTGAATGTGAATGAATTTCATGAAATACAACAGCCATATATTCTCTCTATATATATATATATATATATATATATAATATATATATATATATATATATATATATATATATATATATATATATATATATATATATATATATATATATATATTATATATATATATATATATATATATATATATATATATATAAGATGGATCAATCATTGTATTAGTTTTCCAGCTTGTAATTTCCTTCTTCAAATCAACGACTCATTATTCCTCAAAAAGTGAATGAATTTCATGGAATGAAATCCATGTTCTCTATGTAGAGAGGGAATAGCTCTCTCTTGAATATATTCAGAAAGAAAAGCAAGAGGTCTCTAAAATCAGCCTTTTCATTTCCTTTGTTATTTTTTTCTCATGGCATTCATCCTTTGGAACACTACATCTGTTTTGACCATTGCATATTGTTTTTTTAGTCCTTTTCTAACTTTAGTTTTAATCTTTCTACCTTTATTTTTGTTAGAAACGTAAAGATGAGGCAATTGAAATGAGAGAGATTTTTTATTTTTTGTCAAAAAATGGATCTTGGTGAAATTTGGCTAAAATATCTGTTTGGTGACCTCGTGATGATATTGACATTCTGGGTCAATTCAGCATAGAATTGATGATTTGTTGTCATGAAAGTTTTCTATTCAGTTGTAAGGAATAAGGATTTTTTTGCTGTTTCAGTGCATCATAAAAAATAAGTTCTATCCAACTTGATATTTAAATAAAGTTCATAGATATAATTTGATTCATGAATTTTATTTAAGTCCCAAGTACATAAGCACGATAAGAGCTGCTGGAACTAAATCCAGATGTAAATATCCATAGTACACCATGCAAGATCAAACCCCTATTAGTTTTTTATTTTATTTTATTTTATTTATAAATTTATTATTTTATTTTATTTTATTTTTTTTTTTTTTTTTTTTTTGCTTGTGGTAGGTCATGTACCAGCATTCCCAGTCATACTTTGTTCAGTCAAGAAGTGTCACTTTTTCTAACTTTGTGTTTCAATAGCAAAATTCTGTTATGGGAATTTTATTTATTAATTTTTTGTTCTGTGAAATTCAGCGTTAACCTTTTTCTAAACATTTTATTTACATCAATGAGCTACACCAATTTCAGATACTTACTTGCTTTTTAGCACTGAACGTAAATATCCACATGAAAGATCGTCAGGTGACGCCAATTTGTCATGAGCTTGCTATTCTTATACTTTTTCTTGAAAGTTCCTCGATTACTTTGTTTAAACATTACTATATTTTCCATCAGAATAATAATAAAAATAATTAACTGTCTATGTGAAAATGGCTACCTTCTATCCCTTTGCCTTTACTTCAAATGATTTTAATGTCATCCCTTTTAGAGTTCTTCATTGAAGGGGTGGGTTTGAGATCTTTACTGTTGGCAAATTCGATTTGATTAATGTCATCCCTCCATAATGTTAATAAACCCATGTATAAGCTAAATTAGTTGCTAGGTAATACAGTATATTCTATATATATACTCACCAGTATCTGGATTTTTCTCTAATTTTTATATATGCTCTAGTCCTGTTTCATGATGTGCAGGCATCCGGAACTACATTTGCAAGATTATACGTTTTATAAAAGACCACAAAGAGCTCCTCTGAAGATTTTGCAGCTCTAAAGACAATTGTGATTATTTTTGTGTTTATAAAAATAGCATTCAGTGGTTGTGTCTTCTATAACACTGAAGGTTGCTTCTTCACCGTTGCTTGAAGGATAACCCGTACTACTTGATTTATATCTTTTGCCTGTAAAATACTGTGCACATTTCTTTTGTTTTTTAGTCTTAACAGTATTATGTATTGTCAGTAAGAATAACAAACGATAATCATCTAGAAGATCAAACTTACATATACGACATTATGGCGGAATACGATTTCCAAGTAAAGGTTAGGGCAGCAACCAGACGGAATTCCGACAAGTTGTAATTAACTATATATCTGAATGGCACGAAACTGGTTGTCAGTTTAAACCCATGCTTTTGAAGATTCTCTCTTCACACAGTTAATATAAGATGTTTCCTCTCGTGAAAGGAGGGCAACGCATTGATTTCAAAGAGGAGCTGCTTACCTAACACAGTTTACCTTTTTCTCTCTCTAAAATGATATCTGTAGGGACTGCCTATGCCTCTGGGAAAACGAAGAGCCAATGGATTTTTTGTGACATTAATATTTATCCCTTTCAAATATGGGGAGCCTTTTCTTTTCTCTTTTCTCGTGGGTTTCAAAGTTTTTCATCCATAGTGTCTTATTTTTTCGAATTGTGCTTAATTTGAGATCTCTGTAGGTCCTGCCTTTATCTAATGAACCTGATACTGTTTTGAGAAAATGTATATATAAAATTATTAAGATCTTTGTTATAATCTCTAAACATTTTAATTAAGAAAATAGTAGTAATCTCGAATAGGAGTGTATATATATATATATATATATATATATATATATATATTATATATATATATATATAATATATATATATATATATATATATATATATAAAAGTGACCTCATTAAACTGGATGGTATCTAATCAGTTTTTATTCAAAAAGTAAAAGTTTCTTCTAAGATAGTTTTAAAATCAATTTTTAGAATAATAAGTTAATTAACATCATGTTTTTGTCCTTCTACTAATGCACAGCCAAATCATAAAGTTAATATATTCCTTTCGGTAACATATATAAAATATATATATTCCCGTAGATATATATAATATATAAAGGACGTTTATAATATATACATATACTGATATATATGAATATATATATGATAAATAGTTATATATATATATATATATATATATATATATATATATATATATATATATATATATATGTATAATATATATATTTATAAATACATGTACAAATTATAAACATACATATTTGTATATACTGTGTATATATATATATATATATATATATATATATATATATATATATATATATATATATATATATATATATATATATATAAAAAAATTTGAATTAAAGAAAATGAGTTAAGTACCCATGAAGTGAAGTAGCAATATAATCCTTTATTTCTAAGCTCTTTTCTTTCTTTTTCTTTCTCATATTTTATTTTTAAATTGGCTCCTTTCGACACACAGCCTCACATCTGCCTTTCTGCCATCCAGTACAATCGAAGTAAACGGCTTTCGGTTATATATTTAATTCTTGCTGGAGTATAATAAGCTATATATACTTTTTTTAAAGAATAAAAAAACCATAAGGACAAAAAAGACTTGTCCACAAACACTGTAGGCATTACTTAAGGCTCTTTGCCGCCTGCCTTCGGCCCCTAGCTGCAACCCCTTTCGTTCCTTTTACTGTACCGCCTTTCATATTCTCTTTCTTCCATCTTACTTCCCACCCTCTCCTAACAATTGATTCATAGTGCAATGTGAGGTTTTCCTCCTGTTACACCTTTCAGACCTTTTACTGTCAATTTCCGTTTCAGCGCTGAATGACTTCATAGGTCCCAGTGCTTGGACTTTAGCCTAAATTCTACATTCAATTTAATTCAGTTCAGTTCAAACGATATAATTTCCCTGTCGCAACACCACCTTTCTTCTTCCAGATCTCTTCGGCGTCTCTCCTCTTACCCCGATCCCCTTTCTTCCGCTCGATTGAAAGATACGATGATCCGGATGGAGTGTCAATACCTGTCGAGTCTTTCAGGTGAGGGATCAGCCTTGCACGCTTGGTCTCACAAAATACCTGGTGCTATCTTTTTTTTTTTTTACCTCTTTGCTAACTATTTGTTTGGCGCCTCTTGTGAACTAGTTTTTAGCTTTGGTTATTCTAATTTCAGCGTATTGACTTCTGTTGATTATATATTTGTAGTGTTATCTTGCACATAGTATCGTTCTTAAAGCTGCGGGATTTATTAATTTCAAAGCCTCATTTAGCTTTGATACAAAGATTTTTTCCTTTGCGTGTCCAGATTGTTTTATCAATTCGAGTCAAGAATTTTTACCTTTTAATGTTAAACTTCTATTAGTAAACGAAACATTTAGATTTGCTGATGCTGTATATTTTAGAAAGTATTTAGTCACTATAGGGCCTTTAAATATTGTTTTAGGTGGTGAAAAATAATGTATTGGAAGAAATAATGAAATACTTTTGAAAAGAAAAAATTTAAACATTGGTTTATATTAATTTAGAAATCAAATTAATATCCTATTACGGGAAGTAGCAAATTAATATCATATTAGGGAAGTAGCAAATATAAAATATAGACAAAAGAAGTGTCAAGTCTTTCCGCAAGACAAGCACACGTGTTTTATCTTCCAAAACATTGTCTTGCCTTCAATTCTTGATTGGCCAATGCGTATAATTCAAATGTTATGAACTCTAGGAGTGTTACCTTCATTGATGGCCACTCATTTGATATTATTTTTAAAAAAAATGTTTCAGACCACCAATATTTCTAAAGAATTACTGGTCTTTCTTTATGCCGCCGTTCGATCAGAAAACATGGTTCAGGAGACACTTGTACCCTGATATAGTTGACCAGAATAAAAGATACACTTACTACCTATTTATCTATCACTCTATTAAGAGTCAGCGTACAAATATGGTCGAAATTACACAACAGTCAAATGAAGGTTTGAATAAATATGATGTCAATAGAAAAAAGAACTCTTGTGTTAGGTATATTGAGTAATAAGATATTTCTAATGGCAGCAACATTTGCTATGAAAATCATACACAAACGAGAAATTATTATGTAAAACACAATATTATGTCATTTTTGAAGGTCATACTTTAAATAAGCGAGAAAGGATTCAAACAAAGAAATGAAAAACAAGTAAAAATTAACGAGATTAAGATTTCATAATGCCCGATCTGTTAATTTAGCTTTGCAGTAATCCACAAAACAGGGGATCTCATAAATGGCCTGGAAATATATTCTGGATTAAGTCAGATTGATTCTTTATGCTATTAGCGCCTTTATGAAATTATTTACGTTAGGTACGCGGCAATTTCAAACAATGGTGAAAGGTACTCTGGTGCCGATTTTCAGTAAAATTCCTGTCCAAAATATCTTTAATACTATTGAAATGGAGTGCTGTATTTCCCCATTGAAATTAATGGTTTTTCAGTCAGAGTTCCTATCTCTCTTCCTGTCTTGATATTTGTCTTTTAACTATAAGTATATCTACCTGTTTGATAAATTAGTGGTTCTAAATGCCTTTGAATGCTATTGTGTGATCAACTCTAGTTTTTCTGCTACGTTGTTCTTCATTGCACATGCAGGGAGTTCTTGGTATGGAAAAAATATCGCTAATCCACCGCACAGCAACATGACAAAGACAAAAAGGGATTTCGTCTATAGCCGGGTAAAAGAATTTCATAATGTATTGTCAGAAATTCTTCCCGCATTTATTTGGCTGAGAGTATTCTTCAGATTGCTTGGTTCATTAGTGGTTCTTTGTGTTCACCATCAGTTTATGGCATTCTCTCCCCTCTTATTGGCTTGTTTAGTAACGTAAAATCTTTCACTGACGAGGAATCAAATGAGTTAATCTGATCGCGTTTACTTTTTATACCCGATACGGGTTCTGGGTTGAACGTTGTGTCCTTCCTCTGTTTAACTAAAATCCTCATTAGTGAGAAATCTATTTTTTCCTCTGCATAAGGATTAATGTGATTCATAACTAATGTGGCTAAGAACCAATATGGTTATATATATAACGGGACCTACATATATTATAATCCGAACACATTATATATGAAATATATATATTACCATAAATAAATTCCTATATATATTCATCAGCCGGCCGGGGAATTGAACTATAGGTTGAACGTATATATCCTTCCTCTATTTAAATAAAATATACTCATTAATATGTATTTTTTACACTCTGCATAATTAGATAATATGATTTATAACACAATATATATGTATATATATATATATATATATATATATATATATATATATATATATATATATATATATATATATATATATATATATATATATATACACATATATATATATAATGAAATTGTTTCCTCTCTCGTCTGTGATAAGTTGTGGTTTTCCTTGTAAAGGAAACTGCGGAAGGTGGTCAGAAAATGTCTTCCTTGGTAACATGTATCAAAATACTATGCGATGAATCGCTTTTGCACATATCTGCGAAACACGTACATTCCTAATTTTCATATTTTAGGTGTACCAAATGAGCTTATGTTTGCACATCGCTGTTATGTGTGACATATCTAAGTTGTTCGTCTTTGGCTTTCCATCATGGCGGCCTGATTGAAAGCATTTTCGATAAAGAGCTCGCCTTTATCTCGTGTCTTGCTCTTGTCTCCGCAGCGTAGATCTCCTGTCGTTGATTTCTTTTAATACCATTTAGACTACTGTTCCTTATGTACCAACGCATTTATTTGGCATATGTTTGAATGCAATCATTTACTTTTAATGAGTAGAATCCTCTCTTCAGGTGTTATCGTCAAAGAATATTTGGCGTGATAGATTTTGTCATTTGATAAACAGTGCAAGTGTATAATCTATGTGCGTGACTGCACCGCTGAACACCATTGTGGAAATACCTCTAAACACCAGAATCCGTCGTTTGACTCCTAAATTCCTTCGTTAAACTCCTAAAATCATTCGTTAAACTCCTAAAATCCTTTGTTGACTCCTTTCATTTGCGAGTATACATTTTACAGGACCCAAGATTATATTAAATAACTAAATCTGCTTCAGAGAGTGTGTGCATTACTTTTTATAGCTTGATAAACAACACTAATCGGTTAAATTTTGGAACTATAATATCATTGGCTGGGCATGAAATAAATGATGAAAGAACAGCGTCGCTCTAACTTATACATAATTACTTAATAACATGGTCAGTTTCTCGATGATATTTGGAATTATAATGCTGGTGAAATCATTTTATCTGTATGAGATCAGTGATTTTGAAATTGCGGATGAATATAGTTTATGGCGCTTGTACTTACACATTATATATATGTATATATATATATATATATATATATATATATATATATATATATTTATTTATATATATTTATATATATATATATATATATATATATATATATATATATATATATATATATATATATATATATATATATATATATATATATATATATATATATATATATATATATATATATATATATATATATATATATATACTCATCAGCAATATATATAATATATATATATATGTATATATATATATATATATATATATATATATATATATATATATATATATATATATATATATATATATATATATATATATATATATATATATATATATATATATATATTACTATATATATATATCAGTATATATCGATATATGGTTATAAACGAAACATGTATATAATTGGGCTATATGTACTGATATATAAATATGACAAATATTCAAATATAGGGAGGATATATATACAAATACAATAAGGTTATATAACATTATTTATTACAAGTTAGTTATATATATATTTACAGTCGAGTCAGGTTCATTTATAATAAATAATTAAATGAATATTATAACAATATAATTAATATAAAGGATATAACAATTAACTGGTACATAAATATATATATAAATAAATAAATATATACAAAACAAATATATATATATACAAATACAAATACATATATATATATATAATTACATTACATAAATTATATAAAAATAAAAGCCAAGCAAAAACTATATTCATCCACATTCATCAATCTCAAAATAAAATGATTTCACCAAAACCATAATATAAATAGGTATGTATAAATAACATGGTAACGCAGCTATATAACATATATATATATAATATGATATATAACAATATTCAATACATATATAAAATATAATACTGACTCACGTCAGGATCAGTAGGTCTCTCAGGTGGAAAGCAAGGGCGTTAAGTGGGCCACACAAGTCTAAAAAATTGGAACCTGAAGCAACTGCACAAGGAAAGCTAACTGCTTGCATACCATATATATATACACATACACATCGACATAGCCCTAAGCTATATTATAGGAACACTAGGACAATCCGATAGAGTCGATATATAACCATCTATCCTATAGGCATATATATATATATATCCTCCTCCAGTATGATATATACAGAGCCGACACGGCAACCATCTCGCCCTCCAAGAAAACATACTGAGTCCTCCTCCAGAGACGACTGTATCAAGCCTAAAACAACCTTTTAATAGTAGTTTTACTCCCTGGGAAGGGTGAGAGGGGAAATTCATTGTCACTTGTTTTAGACTGATTTCATCAAGACTGCATTTTGCATTTAGTGGGTTGTTAAGATTATTTGGTAACATTAAGATTATGCTATTCTCATCCACAAGTTTGAGTTCTAATTACCTTTCTAGAGAGGGACCTGGTCTCTCTCTCTCTCTCGCCATCCATCATACGTCAACTGTAGCAAGAAAAATATAAAGAAAACAAATATATATAACAATGTGTGTGTGTGTGTGTAACAATGTGTGCATATATTGTGTATATATATATATATATATATATATATATATATATATATATATATATATATACACATATATGTGTGTGTGTGTGTGTGTGTGTGTGTGTATGTATATATATATATATCATACATATATATATATATATATATATATATATATATATATATATATATATATATATATATATATATATATATATATATATATATATATATATATATATTTATATAATGGGTTTTTATAAAAAGCCAGGCATAAGTGTTTGAAGGCGTGTGCATATAAAACTTTGCTGGAAGACATTTAATATTTGTTTTTTTTTTTAGTGTACCATCAGTTTTCTTATAAAGGTTCATTTTTTTATTGCTTAAGGGTATAAGTATTAGAAATGTTACGGAATGATGCACTAAAGCGCTAATTTTGGGAAACTGTACGCGAAACAGATTAGTTACTTGTTCTTTGTGTATCTCCTTCACAAACAATTCGCTATTTGGTTCTCCTGTTCTGTGTTACACATACTGTCGCAGGGAAGGCTGGCTTGGATATGAAAAGGAGTAAGTGGTTAAATCCTACACATATCGGTTGATGCTGTGAGCAGATTCAACTCGAGGGGAGAGGAGAGGAACAAAGAAATTTTTCAGAAATGCCTCGCGGATTGGTTCGAGATGTAACTCTGTGGATAGTGGTTCATGAAGCGGAACCCTTCCATCAGACAGAGAGAGAGAGAGAGAGAGAGAGAGAGAGAGAGAGAGAGAGAGAGAGAGAGAGAGAGAGAGAGAGCTACTACAAACCTTTTTCCAGTTACTGTTAAATTAAAGGAAGAGCAGCTGTAAAAGTTTTCATTCGGGTGATAACCAATTTCTTTTGAGTTTTATTTTTCTGTAAAAGAGTACTATTATGACGGCTGTATCTCTCCATCCGCACTTTTTCTGTCCAACCTCAGATCTTAAAAACTACTGAGGCTAGAGGGCTGCAAATTGGTATGTTGATCATCCACCCTCTAATCTTCAAACATACCGGATTGCAACCCTAGTAGCCTGAGTAGTTTCCATGTCATTTAAGGTTAAATTTAGCCATAATCGTACTTCTGGCACCGCTATAGGTACCAACAACACGGTCCACCACCGGACCGTGGCTGAGTTTCATGGACCACGGCTAATAGTTTCATGGGCCTCGGCTAAGAGTTTCATGGGTCGTGGCTGCAAGTTTCCTACAGGATTATACTCTACAGAAAACTCGATTGCGCCGAAAAACATTCGGCGCATTTTTTTACTTTTCTTTTTAATAATTACTGCAATATTTTGATCATTCATCTCTACATTCTTTTGCCGAAAAGATAATTTCAGGTCTGACCTCAGCTCAGCTTCCAGTCATGGACTGTTTTTGTGTTGACGAATGTGTGCATTGCATGCTTTATATTCAAACGAAGTAAAATTTAATATGACATCATGGTTTCGATTTGACTACAATTTTCACGGTATCAGTTATGAGCACTGCTCAAAACAGCTGACTTTTCTAGCCAGAATTTTATCACTAATGGTTTCATCGCGGCCCTTTTGTTATACTGACATTTTAGTCATTTCATCTACGTGTGGCCGTATTCATGTATGTGTTATGTGAAAAGAAAAGTACGTTGACATTTTCTTCCTGAAAATCTTGACTGAAAAAAATAATGTTTCATCTCATAATCACTCACTGAAAAAAATTAAGGTATTTTTCATTTATGAACAGTGGTCATAACTCACATTGGTTAAATAAAATTTCATAATTCGATGCCTCTGAAGTGTGCTAAATAATATAAAACCATCATTCACTTGGCGTTAAAGATAAAGGAGCAATTTTCCATCAATTTCATTTAACCCTTTCAGTAACTTACAGGAAAGGAAATAAACTATTTAGTTGCAACTTAACTTCATGTAGTTTGTGCTCAGCTAACCCCTGAAAACTTTCAATCTATAGTTATGTGAAATTTTAAATGAATGCAGACATATAAGCACAATCTGGACTTATTGTGCATTTGGTTGATCTACGAATGTTCTCAAGTCCCCAAAGGAAAGTGGCAATATCCACTAAATTTATAGTTCTGTCCATTCATTACACAAGAGATTTAAATGTTTAATACATGTGTTCTCTCGCCATTTCTTGGTTATTTTCACTCTTCTTGAACTCGTAGGCTGGCACTGCTCCTAATTGTTTTTACAGTCACTCCTCTCACCTTCCAAAGTAGGTAATATTTCATTATTATTCTGATTACCTTACGTGGTATGCACAGCACATTCGTAAATTTAATGCCATGATAGTTGCATCTTAGATTTTCTGAGTTTCATTGGCCATATGTATGTCTCAACTCTCATCGCATTCACCTTTTTTACTCTCTACATCCTCCATCATATTTGTATGTTCTTGTCTTACTGCCATCTTTTTCTTGATTTCCATTGTTAATTGTTTTAGAAGTCACTGCATTTCATATTTACTTTTTTTTTTCATACAGATTAGATTCTAGAGGACATCAGAGTAAATCTGACGCACCCTTCATGTGGAGTAATTTGCCCATTTCTGCTCGAGTTGCAAGGACTTAAAACAGAGTAAATTACTGCCATTTTGCATTTCAGTGAATATTTCGATGATTGCTTATGAAAGAGAATTACATATCATCTTATCGATGCAGACAATAGATGATCTTAGCAAGCGAGATTAGGTTTTATATAATGTAAGAGGAAAGAGTTACATGGACAGTTTTCATTGAAACCACTTTAACTCTCCTTACCTTAGTATTTAATTATGATCCTGGCGGTTAACCTAGTGTTGTGGGAGGTCCCTAAGTAAAACGTCAGCTCAAAATACTAGTTTAGTTATACTGTAACACTTCCTGAGGCACTCACTGAAAGTGAATAATTGGTTATTGATAAACAAAAGCATAAAATTTGTGTGCGTGTATATCTGTGTATATATATATATATATATATATATATATATATATATATATATATATATATATATATATATATACATTATTGATAAATAAAATATATATATATATATATATATATATATATATATATATATATATATATGTCTTTGTGTGTATCATAGTCATTGAAGTTACTCTTACCTAAATGACTCTGTTTTGCTATCATTACTTATGATCATCCTCATTATCTCGCTTGGAAGCGCGTCCCATAAATGTCATAACGAGAAACTTGCAGCACTCAGATTACCATAGTCTGGGAGTTAATGAAAGGGGAATAAATGGTCTCGGGACGAGAGCAACGAGGCAACTTTGCATTATGATCATCGCGGTGAGAAGCGAGTATTATATATTCTCAGCCTCTTGCTTCATGGCCTCGTAAGTCATGTCTCAGGAGAAAATAAGCCACGATTAATCACGGGATTACTTCCCGAGGCAGTTTCCCGTTATCGTTTCTCCTGTCCTTCGGAACGGAGAAGAAAAATAGCAGTGGGATGTTGCAACGTTCTCTTTTGATTTATCTTGACGATGAATATTCATCGCCCATCTTTTATTCCTCATTGGACGGGATGGTATCGTTCTATCACTCTGCTGGGCCCGCGTTTATTTCCGACCGGCCAATGAAGTTTGTTAGAGAAATTTATTTCTGGTGATAGAAATTCATTTCTCGTTACAATGTGGTTCGGATTCCACAATAAGCTGTAGGTCCTTTGCTAGGTAACCAATTGGTTTTTAGCCACGTAAAATAAATCTAATCCTTCGGGCCAGCCTTCTCTAGGAGAGCTGTTAATCAGCTCCTCAGTGGTCTGGTTAAACTAAGGTATACTTCACCTATAATTGGTTGTGTTTATCTGTAACGTTTATTTCCTTTAATACCGTTGCTTTATCTCTTGCTTTCAAGTGAAAGCTTACTTTTACTTTGATGAGTTTGCTTAGCATTGCTTAGTTTGATTATCTGTGATTTAGCACTTTATATGTATAGTTATAATTAACAAGCTTAGGTATTTTGATATTTGAATAAGATATACATTCAAGATTCGTATGTATATATACATGCACACACACACACACACACACACACACACACATATATATATATATATATATATATATATATATATATATATATATATATATATATATATATATATATATATATATATATATATGTATAGTATATGTAAACCGAAGGGAATTATAGTTGATAAGAGGTTATATCATATCATGGGCTTGAACCACCGAACACGAGAACTCACGACGTTCAATGACGTCGGGAATTCTCGTGTTCCGATTCGAGCTCGTGAGACGACAAACTTCTTATCAACTATAATTCCCATTATAAATACATATACGTTCGAGGTATGAGCGTCCGAGATATTATATTCGTAGCTTAATGCTTGTATATAAATCACGGTGATGTGATAAAAATTCATTTATATATATATATATATATATATATATATATATATATATATATATATATATATATTTCCGAGGTAGAGCGAATTGGATATTAAACGTCATTTGTAACTTAATGCTTGTATATAAATCACGGTGATGTGATAAAAATTCATTTATATATATATATATATATATATATATATATATATATATATATATATATATATATATATATATATATATATATATATATATATATATATATATATAAATATATATATATATATGAAGGGTTTCTTTTCAGTTGTGGTCGTTAATAACTGTTATCATTCCGTGCAAGAAATAAATAACGGACACAAAGAGCATCTGGTAGTTTCTTAATGAATTCGGGAACAGTGTGGGAATATGAAGCAAAGGATATTGTGCTCATAATAATAATAATAATAATAATAATAATAATAATAATAATAATAATAACCTCATGACCACATGAATCATTCAAATGGGCTAACTAATCCAGTGTTGTGTTCTTAAGAATATTATTTGAAAATGCACGTAAGATATATTTCAAGGCCTTCTTTGTTTTACTTTGCAATTTTTTTTTAAAGATTCTTTTGTACATCCTTAGATTTTACTCTGTGAATATGTTTACAGAATAATTGTAGTAATAATTTACTTGAGAAATAAGCAGAAGAAGTCATTGAGAGAAAGAGAGAGAGGAGCAGTTATGACGGAAAAATAGTGCTAACAATAATCTGGAAAGATTTGGGGTTGTAGATAGAAAGTTAGTGGACGTTACAATAAAAAATAAAAAGAAAGTTTTATAGCAACTTAAAGTGAAATTCGCCTTGTGAAATGCTTATGGTCAAGTTACACTTATTGTTTATTTTTTTTTTATTGAAAGATGCTCCCACCTTTTTTAGTAATTTCTTTTATCAATGGTACATATGGCTCTTCTTCCCTACACTGCTTTGACTCAGTATTTTTATTTATTTATTTTTTTTTTTTTGTATTCTTTAGGTTTTGATGCCTTTATTAATTATTTACCCTTTTACGATTTTCAACTGGTTTTCCTTTGAGGTTAGTCTCCAGTTTAATTTGCTCCTTGCAGATGCTTAACTTCATGCTCTCTCTCTCTCTCTCTCTCTCTCTCTCTCTCTCTCTCTCTCTCTCTCTCTCTCTCTCTCTCTCTCTCTCTCTCTGCCCATGTATCAGCTCACAAATTAAGGAACAGTGATTTTTGTACCTAGTGTTAGCCAATTGCTGTGATTCGAACTGGGCAGAGAGGGAAGTGAGAGAAAACGAGAATGAAGCACCTTGTGCAAGCGATCATTATTCAGTCAGTATGTTCACCATCACAATAGAAAAGCCTCGCGAGGTTATCATCACCCGCACGAAGTTGAATCTATTCATAAAATGTTCCTAAGATTATTCTCTTCGGTATTTTACCTGTTAATGTGCTGCTTCTATTTTATGTATTATTTCACCGGTTAGTTTCTATTTATTCGTCTTTCGGCTAAGGCACAAAGTCATTCTAAACTTTCCATATCACTCTCCTTCATTTCTATTCAGGGTGAACACTTTCTCACACCGGCTGTCTGGGGCCCAAACCATTTTTATGGGTTTGTTGACTCTGTGATATGTAATGAAGGAAGGGAAGATTTTTCATCCGCTATATCTACCTCGGCGTTGGGGCTTGACTCCAACCGATATAGTAAGATGAATGACTTAATGTAAGAGGTTCAAAAAAGAGAAGTAACCTCTTACCGCTTTCTTTTTTTCTTTCCTTTTTTTCAAATAGGAAGGAAATCTTTGAATGTTGTAAAGCCACTGTTTATTCTCACGTGAGAACAACTTTTCGTCCTTGATATTCTAATTTAGTTTCTATTTCATTCTTTTACGTAGAATTTTAGTTCGCTGGTAATGAGCTTTGTTTCCTTAAAATATCACTCTCATTTAGGTAAGTATTTTTCCGTCGCTATCTTAGACAATAAACAATCCTATCTCTAAATATGATATATGAAGATAGTTATACTTGATTTAATTTCGATGCAGTTTCAGTCTTAAAATGACATTTTCCTCTTATCAAGTTAGCGTAGAAATAAGTACTTCCTAACATAGTCTCTCCAACTCACATTCGCTTACTTGGGTAATAAATTCCGCTGCTAATCATGAACTAATGGCTGCTGATGACGTTTGCGCAGTGGTGATATGGTATTCTTGGCGAAATGAAGAATACAAATGTCTCCAGAACAAAGAATTTCTCACAAAATATATATTTCAGTTTAGTTTTTGAATAAGTAGTGAATTTTGATAACATGATAGAAATTATTTAAATGTAGTTAACATGAAAAAGTTATTTAAGTGTAATCAGCATGATAATACTAAATTGGCATTATTGTCATATGCTTTAATTTGATTCTGTATATATATACAAAATCAGATTAAAGCATATGGCAAAATCAGTAATGCCAATTCTCTTTTTATATCTAAAACTTCTCTTATTGTTAAAGTAATAAAAATTACAATTGGTGTAATCTAATGAGCCTAAACGGAAACATGTCCAACCTGCTTCTCAGGAAATCCTCTTTTCCTTGGCCAGTAGGTGGCTCTGTCTTCATTTTTGTACCTAATACCAGAAATTAATGGATTTATGTTTTACAGCAGAGGCGCAGAGCCGTAAACAGTAAGTTTCCACTCTAACCAATTTTTATCATGTTAATTACATTTAAATAATTTTTATCATGTTAAATACATTTTCATTCATGTTTACTCTTAATGTATTCATCTCTTTATATGAATTCGGTCAGACAGCTTGAAGAAACAATAAAAGAAAACAGTTTAGAAAATAGATAATAAATTTCATACGTGCTGAACTCGGGGTTAAGGACAACATCGTCAGTAGTGATAATTGTGATGAAAATACAGCTTTACACCAACATATTTGTTCATATAATGTTTGGCGGCCCATACAAAGTCTTTACTTAGAAAATGAACAAAGAAGAAAATGCGCTATAGTCAGGACCTTTAATGGTAATATATTTGACAAGAGGGCGATAGATCTTACCTCAGTCTCCTACACTTCGGTTTAAACTCTTCGGCCCATTATATTAAATTATTATACTTTTTATACTCAGTAGCTGTTTTCGATTAAGGACAGTATGTTTTTTCCGTGCCATTTCATAGAATGTATTGTCAGTTGTTCTGTGCGAAGTATAGCTGGTATGAAAATAATGAAATAATTATGTTGACGCAAATAGATTTTGCGCAAAATAATTTTTTGGGACAACATTGCTGTTCTGAATATTGAAATGTTTTCAATGAAGACCTCGAAGATCTTACCACAGTGCTACGGCATCTGCTCTGATTCCTGATAAATAGATTTGACTTTAGTTTTGCCAAATATTAACTATAGTGACAGAAAATCAGAAAATGTACTGTACATCATTAGACAGTTACTCGTAAGTGCTGTTGTATCCTTGTATAGAAATGAGAGGGGGAAACTGCTGAGATGAAACCGGGTTGTTTTAAATTTGCTATGAGGGGAAGGAAACAAATGATAAAGGCTTTATTTCTCTTGGGTAGGAAAAATAAGGATTTCTCTGTCTTTCGTATTTGCTCAAATGTCCAGTGTTTTTGGTTGTGTGCGTCATTTGCAGTGACTGATGGTCAGTGCGTGTTTTTGCATTTGTTAAATTTCCCTTAGTGGAATATTTGTTTCATTTCAGTAAAAAAAAAGGACAGATGATAAAGCATCGAAGTGACACAAGCAATGCTTCAACGTAAAAGTTTAACATTTTAGATAATAATGCTCAAGCGTTAGTTTTACAAAAGGAATTTTCATCTAAGAAATTTTCATTATCCACTTTTCACCCATAATCTTTCTCCATTCTATCTTATTTTTCGATCATATTACATATTATATATATATTATTTATATATATATATATATATATATATATATATATATATATATATATATATATATATATATATATATATATATATATATATATATATATATATATATATATATATATATATATATATATATATATATATATATATATAAATATATATATATCATTATCTAAAACGTATCCCTCCCTTTCTCCACGCTGAATGATTTTCTCAGGTTATATGGAAATACGTATCACTTGTGACAAAAAGTGATTTTCCCCTTTTAACTTTTGCAAGTAGATGTGAAATCGAGATCTGTTCATCATATATGAGTGTTTTTGTTGAACAGAAATGCGTTCCCTATTCATGAAAGACCGGGAAATGTAACAAAAGAGATAACGAAAATATTAAAAGAAAACTGCGTTAGGGAGATCGTAAGAGATTGGAGTCGCTCGCTTCGTCCCCTCATATTGCTCTTTCAGAGGAAATCCAGTTTCACTGGTTGGAAGATTACTGAAGTCCCTTTACCATTTGCGAGTCCCCTTGAGATAAGGGTGGATGCAGTTTAGAACTTTATCGAGTCTCTCGACCGTACCTGTATTCCAGCCATAACAATAACGTTACTCGTAACATTCTTTAAAGAAATACTTGATTGAGCCGAAACGGAGTGTACTCATTATACAATCTTATATCACCTTATCATTTTCCGTTGAGTTTTTCTTATGGAATATTATATTCTAGATTTTTTCGTGGAATCTATTTTCTGGTGTTATTCAAAATTTACTGAAAAGCAACGCTAAACACTTTTATGATGAAAACCTATAACCTGACTCTTTTCATTCTGAGTATGCTTAAGTCCGGTTACTTTTGTGTAGGACTTTCCCATATGTGAAGGCATCTTTTGCCTCCATAATTTTTCAATGTCTTTCATTTATTATTCGACCCCTAATTTCTTCAGTTGTTCAAAGGTCGTTCGATCAATCTGATCTCCAATGTTATCACTTTATTTCGTATTATCACATTATTATTATTTTCTATGGGTTTTGCCATTAGTAATTTGCCTATTCTCTTCAGTTTTGCACAGCTGCCTTAATGCATATCTCGTAATCACATTTGTCATATAGGGACGCCTATCACCTATTCGGGGACACGTCTTATTTTCATATCTCATCATTTATTCCAGGCTTGGGCTCCCTAACTGCAGTGGGATGCCGTATTTGTTGTCCTGACATAATACATGTAGAAGTGTGTGATTGCTTGTCGCACTTAGCTATTTGTCCTAAAATTATGCCCTTGCGTTTAGTGTTTATATTATTAAAAGTTGGTAATTTTTACAATTACCCTGATGTTTGACGTCCTACTGATGGTGGTTTTAAAGATGATTTTCACGGTTTGCAAGGTGGTCATAACTTTCAATTGTTTTTAAAACAGTACATAAACAATTTAAGACCTTTGCCCTTTTATGGAGAATCCAAACATTAAATGAATACCTAATAAATTCGTTAAAATTCAGTTCCATTCTCTTATTTCAACAAGATGCATTGTCTGCTTTTTCTCGTTATGAAGATTTTAACTATAAGTAAATGCAAGTCGGTGATGAATAGTCATTATTGCTTTAAGATAACTATAATCTTTGCTACGCCAGGTTACATAAACTGGAAGATAAACTGTTGCTAAGATGATTCATACGTTAATGGAACTCACGAGGTTGAATTTCATTTATAAATCTTCCAGTTTACATTAATACGGTTTTGCTGCTGCAGAGATTTGAAGAAACAACGACAAACATAAAGTAAAACAAAGACAAAACAGCGAAGAAGAGAACGCTGCATTTTAACAATTCAAATGCTGAAGGAAAAATTATACAACCCGCTCTCACTCCAACGTTCATAAATAATGCATGTTTTTTTCAGAATGACAAATGAAGAAGAGTCGAGAGAGCGCATAACCGGACAGAAAACAACCAGGGTTGTTATCATCCAGGGATTTGTTTCAGGACAGGAAGCAGCGTGTCGTTCCAGTGACAAACAAGCGCCCACTCATTTATTCATAAAGGACGAGTTATTGAAATAAAAATATAAATGCACTAAAGTTGCGGGAATTCAGTTTGCTTGTGTCTTACATTTTTTGCAAGGTTTTTAGAAAGTTTCTGAACGTTCTGTGTTTGCATGTTTCTGTGTGAGAGCATGTTCGTGTTATAGTGTATCGATACCTTCATTTAAAATGACAGTGTAGTGTACAAAACATCATTAGACCTTCTTCAGTAAATGTCTCATATATATATATATATATATATATATATATATATATATATATATATATATATATATATATATATATATATATATATATATATATATATATATATATATATATATATATATATATATATATATATGTGTATATATATGTATATATATATATATATATATATATATATATATATATATATATATATATATATATATATATATATATATATACACTGTTTATAATCTGTGTTGAACATATCGACATGAAGAAACATGCAAATAAATAGTTCACGGGTTGTGAACTAGTCCCCCTCTCTCTCTCTCTCTCTCTCTCTCACACACACACTTCCCCTTTTTATTTCCTCCAGAATGGCTTTCGGTTGCTCAACCTGACACTAATTTCTAAGAAAACTGGTATGTGTCTCTTTGAAGGCGCCTTCTTAAGATTTTCCTTGCATGTTTCTTCATTTGGATCATTTTGCTCTTCGTCCACTTATTTCTTACTTGATATATATTTTTCTCTTTCTTGACTATCATTCTTGCTGCTGCTGTTCCTTGCTAGATTGATTTCCCAGAGTCTTATTTATATAAACACTTGTTTTCAGGGATGTTTATGGATTTATATGTATCTCAAGCAGAAAGCTATTTTAGCTGTTACAGTATGGTGATATAGTTTTGATGAAAAGATGATAAATGTTGATATAAATAACCGCTAAAATGGATGCAGTAACTATAAGGGTACGCGGTTTGACGTTTAGATGTTCTGATGACGAGGAAACCGAAAAGCAGATCAGTACACGTTTTTGTTATAATGCATTTATCTTGAAACAATGTTAAATACATTGTAAACAAAGAAAATTCTTTACGAGCAAAGGTCTTCAGCCATATTTTAATTCAAATAAAAAAGATTACAAATATGCACAATGCTATCTTGTCGTTTCCGTGCCCCATCAGGTCTTTTTAATCGTATCCTCTCCATCCATCTCGACCTGTATTAACACTTATGACTCTTGTTATCAGCTGTTAACTAGTTGCCACCCTCTACTCTTCGCCATTATTTTGTTTCTCTTCATATCTTCCCGTCGAGTAATTGAAAACTTCCCCTAATAATTTGCCTTAGTTGTAGGGACGTATCAGTAGTCTGTAAGATGTCAGAGGGCCTTCAGAGAGAGAGAATGGAAAGTTCTTTGTGGAATCTTTAAATAATGGATAGAAGCTGTGTCCCTGTCGGCACAGTCAGCTATTTAGGCAGGCACTTAGATAATCGAAAGATAGATAGATAGGTGTGTGTGTGTGTGTGTGTGTGTGTGTGTGTGTGTGTGTGTATGAATGCACGTATGTGCATGGTGAAGAAAAATATTTGCTTGAGCATGTGCTGGCGCAGACCAGGTGGAGGGATGAGCTGATTGTGCATAGAGGTGTGGATGGGGGTACATCTGATTATTATTAAATTTCGTTCAAGCAACAGTTATTTTAGAGTTGCAGAGGAAGGGGAGAAAAACATGCTAAATGTATAATTAAGAAAGGCGATGTGGAAAAGAAAGAAACCAGAAATACCTATAAATAGAAGCTGGATGAAGTCTGAGCTATAGTTAAAGATACGTAGGGGTAAGTGAAAGATGGGGCTTATGTAAAATTTGCGGGAGGGTCATTTGAGAATACATGAAATTTATGAGTAGTGGAAGGTAGGAAAAGAAAGTAAAAATAGTACGAGTTGTGATGTGGAAACAAAACGTCTAGTAAAGGGAGAAAGGAGATTGTGTAAGGTGTGCTTGGGCCCTTGTAAACATGATCATTTATTTACTTTGAAATTTCGAGACAGCAGTTGGCAGTAGGATTCGTTAAAATCAATAAACTAGCAATAGGAGAACTAGTACTAGCAGAACTTGTGTAATAAATTCTTCACGAATAATCAAGAAAATGACAAAAAGTGGGCCAAAGAAATTACCATCAGTATATTAAAGATGACCTACCAGCCTTCCATTTCACTCACCCTCCCTTCCCCTCTTCCTTCATTCCCATTAGCG
>NC_089748.1:24154964-24250573 GCF_040412425.1 Macrobrachium rosenbergii
AAACTTTCAAACATGGCTCATGAAAAATGACAGCCAAACAGCCCGGTGATGGCCTTTGTTAATAACTTTATTAGCGGTGCCAGATCACGATCATGAGCTGTTTTAACCTTAAATGATGCGTTAAAATCTTTTCTTCAGTATGACGAACTCTCAAAAAGACAATTCAGCCATTCAAGTACGTTTCCCTGGCCTGTTATTTTGCACAAAGATATTTTTAGAGAGAGAACTTTTGGAATGCAAAATCTTTTTCAGGCTTTTTATTTTAAAGATTGTGATCAGTGGTCAAGATTTGATTTTAAACTTTCTGTTTAATCTCGCATCAGACTTTTTTTGTATATATAATGTACCTTCACAATATTTCCTCATTTAAATTTTGATACATCTAATGAGTTATCTCAGGTACCCTGCTTTATTTATTTGCATCGGAAAAAATCAGAGTGGTTCTATAATGTTCTTGTTCTTCATGAACAAGAAATGTTTTCTGTAAGAAGATTAAACATGGATCTGTGAATTTTTTTAAATCTTTTTTCCTTTTATTTCAAATTTAACAGGCAGTCTGTTGCTCCAAAGTTGGAATCTGAAAAGTATTAGATTATAAATGTTCTTTCCATAGCTTCTTTAAGAACATGGTCCATTTGCGGCCATCTCTGAATTTAACCCCTCTCCAAGTCAACCTAACTCTAAGCGTGATTCTATGGGCTGTTTATGGTTCAAGGGACCTTTAAGAAAAAATGGGACACCATATCTTGTCAACTAACCATAGAATCTTATGAAAATAATTTCAGTTATATTACCAGTATGTTTAAAAAGGCATGTTTCTTGAAATATTCTAATGTAACCCTTTCTTGACAAGACAATTGAAGGCCAATATTAAAAATTGTCAGGCCTCAAAATCCTTGAAGAGGTGGCTTGAAATGGCAAAAAAAAAAAAAAAACGAGGCTTTCAGCCTGTCTTTCCAAACCCCAAGTATTTCAAACTCTTATTGGCCCTATTTCAAAACGATTTTCTGCAATTAAATAATCAAAGAGAGTTCTTGTTAATTAGTCTTAAATTTTTCGGTTCAAGTCTTTTGATGTGAATTTTCTTCTTGCCCATGCAGTAGATCAGTAAATACACTACTTTGGATTTGTATCTGGCCTTTTATTTTATAAAATAATTTCAAAAAGACAAACAATAATGAAAAAAGTAAACAGAAAACTTTCAACACTGACGAACCCTGAAGTAATGTTGAAAGGAAGTTTGGAATTTTCTGAAAGATGGCATCATTGAAACTTTTGATATTTTTATAAATAAAATGATAATAGTGTTACTTTGGCATTTTACTTTCGCCTGGATCTGCTTTAGAAGAAGAAAAAAAGGTCTAGAATATTGATTGAATATTTTAGTAAAGTCTTAAGCTTTTCATGTGTTTTATTATTATTATTATTATTATTATTATTATTATTATTATTATTATTATTATTATTATTATTATTATTATTATTATTACAGCGTGATAACAAGGTGGTGTAAATATATAGTGTTCTGCCCAAGTTCAGGTACTGAATACATTACTGAAATAACATAAATGGCAAAAACAGGGAAGAGCAGCAATAACTGTTACAACGGAGGTTTGTAGCAAGACTCGTGGTAATAAAAAAAAAAACATACCCGGTGTTGGAAGAACAAAGTCGATAGAGTAAGAGGAACAGACGAAAGAAATGAGGGTAAATATTTTAGCGAGAGAAATTTCTGCAACGCCGCTGGTTGTGACGTCATAAATCCTAGTCCCAGGCTTTGAGTATCTAGACGGCAATGGCACCGTCAGTTCTGCTCACGTGGTGCCTTGTAGGCATTACTTAAGGTTCTTTGCAGCGTCCCTTCGGCCCCTAGCTGCAGTCCTTTTCTTTCCTTTTACTGTGCCTCCATTCATATTTTATTCTACCATCTTACTTTCCACTTTCTTTTAACATTGTTTAATAGTGCAACTTTGAGGTTTTCCTCCCGTTACACCTTTTACATCTATTACTCTCAGTTTTCCTTTCAGCGCTGAATGACCTCTTAGGATCCAGTGCTTGACCTTCGGCCTAAATTGTATTCTATCTGTACGAGTATATGAAAAACCTCATGCTGTACCAAAAGCGGATCAAATCTCGATGATGAACCATTGCACCCTTGGCATTCCGTGTGTGAATAACCAAGTCCAATGAAATCACTCCCTGTATATATACCAAGACTCTGTAGATAGTTGCCGGGAACCGGAGCGTACTGTATATAGAG
Source organism: Macrobrachium rosenbergii (assembly GCF_040412425.1). Lineage (NCBI taxonomy): Eukaryota > Metazoa > Arthropoda > Malacostraca > Decapoda > Palaemonidae > Macrobrachium > Macrobrachium rosenbergii. The sequence goes on from NC_089748.1 coordinate 24,157,225, forward strand.
TTTCAAAACGAGAAATCAATTAGTGTCATACTGATGGATCGGAATTTGATCCACCATATTTCGAGAGTAGATTTATGTTTCCCTTATAACTGATTTATTTGCTAAGTGATGTCATGGAACTACGCATTGTTTGCAAGGTGTGCTGTTTTTGTAGAAAAGACGGTAATGCTATCAGCTACTTCAGATGTTTTGTTCAACTTCTATTACAATACTTTTGCTCAGAAGTGTTTTCTGTTTCCCCATCAGATGACATATTCAGTGAAGACCGTCTTCTGACTTTAAGAAACTTCGACTGTTACCGACAATGCCTGGACGTTGCGGGTAAGTGTTACTCATTTCTTATGACTAAAGTATCCACATTCCGTCGAGGTGCCATGGCGCAACACTGCCCTGTGGCATATGTCATGCATTTGCCTTGAGTAAAATTTTAGATTCTGGGATACTGATGCGTCTTAAAGCCCTATACACTTTTGCATTGCTAATTCTTGTTTAGTTTTTAACTAATGTTTTCATGTTTATATGTCTATTTATTATCTCTTCTATTTCTAGTTTGTACAAGTTTTTTTTTTACTATACATGTATATGCAGTTTGTTTTACTGGCACTTGTTTAGCGAGCTTTTGTTCTATTTGAATATGTGAACTTTGCTCCTGAATCACTAGCTAAAATAAAATCTATTCTGATTTTGATTCAAGTATGACAGGTTCACTATTAATGGAAAAGTAAACATTAAACGTAAGAGAAAGCAGTAAATACTTGATTTTTTTTGAAAGGTCAATTAGTAAAATGTCACTGACTCTCCTGCGATGCATAGAAATATTCTTAAATTTATAGGGATTATGAAGGGTTGTTCTCAGTTTCACTATTGCTATTGCCATCGAGTTACTGTAACGTCGCACTCAGTGAACGGTCATATTACCACTGCTCATGGAATTCCTTTTTTGTATTTTTGTGGGCTTTAGACCTTGAATAACCTATAAAATAGAAAGGGCCGATTTATAAATTTGGAACGCACCAGGACCCTGATAGAAGAGAAGGTTACGGCCACCAAGACTTCAGAGAGGCAAATAGAAGAGAAACAATAACCATTCCATCTAAAACTTATAAATATATAGCCTCCATTGTTTTATTGTAGCTCATACTGGGTTTAAAACGCATATTGAATATATGACTATCTCTTCAGTAGTCAACTCCATAATACTTGGGTGAACTCTTTTTTGAAATTTGTTGTCACTAGAATTTGTTCAAAATTCCCAAATGTTCTCTATATAATTTTCATGGCATTAACACTAAAATTTTAAAAAAGGAGGGCCAAAACACGATCCTTTAAAGAACATGATAAATCTGGGAAATATTTCTCATAGTTAACCAGAAAATTTAAGTTCTGGTGTAATTATTGTCCCCCCCAAAAAAAATTACTCCGTTCCTGTTACGACATTTTACGTTTCTTGTAATTATTCGTGCTTACATATTCTGACTCACGGGAAATTTATTTTTATTTATCTTTGATCTTAATTTTCGTCTTGTTCGTCATAAATTTACAACTTTATTAACTTTTCATTTATTCATCAAAGTCTCCATCTCTTGAAGGATTCAAATGTTATGAAAAGAGTTATAATCATCAAACAAAGGACGAGTAACATTAGTCAGATTTCTTTTACTCGAATACTTCAGTTTCTTTTTCCCCTTTCCTCCATAAAAGAGAAATTTTTACTGATGCAGAATTACTCTGTAAACAATGGATCATTTTACTGTGTAAATTTGATTCAGTCGTCTAGTTCTCTTTTGCACAGGTGACCCGAAAACATTTGGAACAGTTTACGAGTTTACTTTTATTTCTTGTTTGTTTTCGCTTTATTTTCTTTTTCGTACCCATTTCTATTCTTTTTTTTTTTTCTTTTCTTCGTTTCTTGTAACAGTAAGCATTTTTTCAGAAGGTTTATCTTCTCCCGGGTAATTTTATCAGAAAACAATGCTACGATTCCTTTTATGCCGGCATGACCGTAGTGTGTCGGAACTGGTGTTCGTACATGTGTTTGTTTGTTTGTGAGCGTATATATTTACATATTTATACCAAACGGACAGAAACACAATACAGATATTGGATAAGTAAAGTGAACACTGACACAATGATCGTGGTTTACCAAAAGGATTAAAGGAATAGGAGTTGATACATTGGCCTTGATGCATAATTGGTTGAAAACATGAGTTACATTGGCGTTTCATTTCACACGCCTGAGTTCCATTCTGAGGAAAAAGAAACAAAATGCATTTAACAGAAATGCCTAATTCTTTTAGACAAAGTGGGTTGAAAAAATAATTTACTATTTCGCCTTGTGTCAAAAAGATAAATTCAGAATTCAGAATGATTCAGAAAAGTAAAATAAATTGGTCGCCACTACTTTGGAATGATCAAAAGCTGTAAATTATTGTTAAGAGCGGACGTAATTATAAGAAAAACAACAGAGAAACCAGCGTAAACAATCAAAGTGCACCAACGAAAAGATAATAATGAATCATATAGTTTGGAAGCATGAGGGAACCAAAGTCTTAGCTGGGTTTTAATTTTGAAATTAGAAGCTAATTTAGTTCAGGCTAACGACATCAAGATTCTGAAAAGAGAAATGTATCTACAAATGTTAGAGATCATTATATATTGTGAGAAGCTGTGGCTACGGGAATATATTGTGGCAGTGAGCACGGAATTACCTTCTTTCTATATTAATTCATATTTTCTTATGTTTTTTATTATTATTTTCTCCTCCGTATCCCTTCTGCTTACCTTACGTCTTTTTTTCTCACTCATTTCTCGTCCAACACATGTTTTACATCCCACACATAATTTTCTCCTTCTTTCTGTTCCGTCTTCCATCAACATTGCAACTTCAAATTCCTCTTCCTTCCCTCTTATTTTCCTTGTCGTCATCTTCATTAAACAACCAATCATGGCTCTTGTTCTTTGACATGCGAGAGAGAGAGAGAGAGAGAGAGAGAGAGAGAGAGAGATAACGGGAAGGCAATAGTGGGTAAGCCCTTGTTTCAACATGACACTTATTGGGCAATTCTATTTTGCGATGCTGAAATTCTCAGCGACTGACCGACACTTCCCGAGTGCCAAGCGGTTCTAGCTCAATACGTTTCCGGCGTTCCATTTCAGGCGCCTCTGTTTTTGGCAATGAACAGAATCCACGGAGACGCTCTCAAAAGTCAGGGTTTGAAACTAATGTGTATGCATGACGACATGCCAACCAATTTGCTGCGTTATACGACCTTGCTTGAACTTCACGCTGCTATGATGGCATGTTGGTTGGAACGCTACCTGAGAGGGAATGCGAGCTTGAGTTTGAAACCCGAATTTGTGAAATTCCTAAATTAGGTTGTTAGATTTTCTTTGTGGATAGCATTTTATGATTCTATGTCTTACGGTTTATAAAATGTTCGCTCCAGTGGAAAGTCTGCAATATATACGCTTTGTCAGCTGAGTGTTATATACTGTATTCATTTAAGCTTTTTGTGTTCGCTCCAGCTACTTTCGTTTGCTCTTGTTTTGAAAGTAAATATGTCTGATATTACTATTGCTCTTATACAAAATGTTTTTGAGGTGGATTCTCTTGCAGATTAATGTTGTCGTTCATTGCTCTCTCAGTTTTATGCAACGTTTCAACAATTCCAGAATTTAACATTTCTTAAGAATTTTTCTGACATAGATTATATTTCGAATTTACGGAACAACTTCTGGTAATTCTCGAACGACTACTTTCAAAGCGGTGACGCTAGTGAGCAACATAAGAAATTCATGTTACAAGGAATCATTAATGACCGCCGTTCTGCAGAAATTTCCTCAGAACTGATTGCTTGAAACGTCTACACTGAGGGATCATTACCAGTACATCACCGACCCCTTACTGTTAATGAACCTTCCTTTTCCTCAAACTCTCCTCTTCTCTCATTATACTAACAACGACCTCCATTTTAAAATAGTCCACACCAACATTTAGTTCTCCATATTTTGACTAACTAATAACCTTAGCCTTGTACACATTTACTCTCAACTTTCACCTCTTGCATAAAACTTTCAAACTTTTTCTGTAGTCCCTCCAGTCTTTTCTTGACTATTCTTATACATTACCTTATCATTTGCAAATAATAAACATTCTACACTCAATGTATGACTCTTTTACTTAGAAATTAACTTTGCACCTACATCCAGTTCCATTTCTTTAACTATTATATCACTGTATTCATAAAGTTATTAAAAGAGCCAGGGAGAAATAATGCATTCCTGTCTTAAAATTTCTTTTCCTCTAAACCAGCGACCGTCCCTCAAAATATTCTAACATATCCCATCTACTCCTGTTGTTAGGCTTGCCAACCCTCTCGGATTCGCCGGGATTCTCCCGTATTCCTGTATATTCTCCCGTCTCCCATAATGGCTTCAAAACCTCCAGGAATTTTAGAAAAATATTATGTTTTAAGTAAAATGGAATTTCTGATTTTTAAGAAACTGTTAGCAGTGGGCCAAAGAAAAAGTGTAATATATATATACACTGTATACACATATATATACATATATATATGTATATATATATATATATATATATATATATATATATATATATATATATATATATATATATATATATATATTATATATATATATATATATATATATATATATATATAATTTATGATATATGTGATTATGAATCAAAAAATTACGCGACACATATTAAACACACACACAATTTATATATATATATATATATATATATATATATATATATATATATATATATATATATATATATATATATATGTATATATATATCACATAATATTATATGTTACATATAAGTCCACCCAATTAATCAGTGGGTGATCATATCATTTAAGTCAAATTAATCAGTGGGTGATCACGTCATTTAAGTCAAAGTACACTAACTATAAACAAACAAACAAGAGAAACAGCAGCAGCACTAAGGAAGTTGGTATTCATAAATAAAAACGCATTTCTGTGGTGTGTGTGTGTGTGTTTGCGCGATCTCCCGGATTTCTAGATCAGGTAGTTGGCAAGCCTGCCTGTTGTGGTTTGACAGTTAAGCGTGTTAACTGCCTTCCTTACGTTTTCAAAATTGAAATCTAAAGACATCCTCAAAATTACCATAACCTTTTGAAATGGATGCCATTCGTCCCTTGCGTTCTCCTATCTTATATATTCTTATATATTCAACAAAAAATCAAAGTACTGTAGAAACCGACACGAAGAACATTCAACTCAAAGAGTACAGAGTATTTGTTCAATTGCACCTTTTGTTATGATATCCATGAATTTTTATACATCAAACTTTTCCCTCCTTCTGCAGATTGAACCTATAACTAGTTTGGAACTTGTTCTGATATTTTAATAGTGGTCAGAAAAACCTTCAGATTTTCCTCCATCTGGTCTCTATTCATGCAAAGTTTAGCGAACTGTTTTAATCACTATTTTCTGTCGGTCAAGTGTAACTGAGTACATTGCACGAACCTGTTATGCGTCACTGGCACGAAATTCTTGTTAAAATAAGAAACCTTTCCGCAAATACTCGAGAAAAACGTGGTTTAATGAATACTGATATGCGCCGCGACCGTTAGAGTCGGAAATTGCCTTAAATGTTTCTGGAAACCCTTTATGAGAAATTCTGTCATCGAGGATAATGTTATAAGCCAGACAGCCAATCTACGCAGGATATTTTCTGGAGGGCCGTTATAATGGATTTCTATTAACGAGACTAATGTTATAAGCGGAGCGGCAGAACAGCCAATCAGAGCTTTAACGTTACGTGCGAGCCAATCAGCGCTCAGAACATTTAGTATGCATTGAGCACACGTGAGTGCCTCGTAAATAAACCACTTTATCGCTATTTTTTTGGTATTAATAATCATCGAGAGACAATATTACCGCAATATTCAGTTTAGACAAGTAGGTTCTATGTAAGTGTTTGGTATAGCCGGGCTGCCCTGGTTAGTCAGAAAAAAGGCAAAAAGGAAAATAGGTCTGTGTCGGTGGCTTCTGTAGTAAAGGTAAAGACATGTTGGGTGATGTTTCATGTTCAAATGATGGCAATAGTGGTGACTGTGAGCCCCCTTTTTTTTGGTATTGGATCTTTGTGGTAGTGATGTTATTTAGTAACGCAGTGTCATATTAGGTAAGGGTGAAGAAGCAACCAGTGATACTCAAGAGACAGGAAAGGGAGAAGGTCAATGGAAGCCTGTTAGTGTGAAAAGAAAGAAAAAATCTCATTACTATTACGAGTGTAACAGTGGCACTTCAAATAATGAGTCGGCGTACCCTTATAACAGTGGTAGTGGTACAGAATGTGATGGTCCATCCCCTTGAGCCACTATCATCCCCATATCTGTGGACAAGTGTGCTATTTTTAATTTCAAGCCAGTGAAGTGTAACCCCCTTCAACTTTGTATGAAGTTCCCAAACAAAACAAACAGGAAAAAAGATTCCATTGTGTTATTTCCAGTACTGTACTGAAGGGAATGGAAAAACAAACTCTTTCTTGACTATAACCAATTAAAATTTAAAAACAAAGAATGCTCCATAAAAATAAAGAAAATTGTTTGAAAGTTATTTATCTGTGAGGCGATTAATCATTGGGCACCAAGGCCCTAACAGCCCATCAAGAAGAGGCCATCTAAGGCTAAAGAAGCAAGAAGTACCTGAAGTGCCCTTTACCTTGAAGGGCACTCCCCCACTTACAATCTGCAAAGGTGCCCTGTTTCCATTCATGCCACTATTCCAAGTTGCTATAAAGTTGTGACCGACCGTGTGCTAGGACCTATAATTTTCGAACCAGCCAGTGACAGTGCTGGTTCCTAACATACTGCTGGAGAATCTGGCCAAAACCCTTGAACACAACCTGAACGGCAAAAGAGTTAGAAGACGTGTCATTAGATCACCAGAAAAATACCTCGACTGGGTGGTCGTCAGCTAACTTAATGTTGCTGGAATAAAAAAAAAAATTTTCGTTTCTTCGTCCTATCAATGCTTTGTTAAAAAGGTTACTCTTAGAAAGCTGCTCCAGCGGAGAAGGACGGTTTACCTTGTGACTCTGCAAGAAAGTCTATTTCCAAAATGGGAGATGAGGCGATTAATGTGATCTTCAAGGCACACTGGTCAATGTGGGACTACAGCCCATCTAGAAGGTTGTCTGTCCATCTAAGGCTAAAGAAACAATTTGTTCCATGGCCATATTGCCCACCTGCTCTTTTTCCTCGAAGGGCATTGATTAATGTGTTTGACAATCTGCAAAATAATGCCCTTCTTTCCATTCATGCAATAAGTAAATCTATGAGGACATTATTAACTTGTTGCTTAATTTTGAAATTTTATATCTTTTAGGAAGATTCAAACTAATTTCATCAGTCAATCATTCCTGGTTTGGGTATAACTAGCAGTTAACACCAACTTTTTGGATAATTATACTTTCTTGGTTTTTTTCCTCATTAATTCAATTATTTTCATCATTAGCTCATACAACTTTAGTTAGTATTATTTTTAACATCCAGCCACTACACCCTTGAATTACAACCTGAACACGATATTTTGCATATTTTTAGAAATTTTCTTGAACAGTAAAGAATCGGTTCACCATAAAAAAATACCTTTTTTTATATTTTCTGGGTACAGTATTCTAAAACAACTTAATGTAACAGGACGTGGTGGAGTTTTTTACCATAAATACATGATAAAACACATTGCATTTTTTAATTTCCATACCCGCAAAATTTTGTTATCTCGCCCAATAATAGACTTTTTAGTGCTTACCATTTGACAAACGATCATGAATATTTCGAGCGGGTTCAGAAAGGTAGCTTTACATGCTTTGGTTCATAACGGTTTTTTTATTAAAAATTGATTTTTATTACCCTGAATGTTAAAAAACGTATCATTTGGTTCTAAAGGGAACTTCAGAAGCTGCATCTTATTATCATTATTTTGTTTTGAGGAACAAATGAGGGCGTCAGTAAAATCTGGCTGAGTTTTGGTGATCATTGGAATGATATGGACCTAGGGTCATATCCATAGATATCAAAATTTAGCTTAGATTCAATCAGAATGAAATTATAGGGACTGATTAAGACCTGCTAAATCGTCTGTCTGACGTTACAGATATTATTCGCTGGAAAGTTTGCTACAAATTATAAAAAAAAAAAAAAAAAAAAACAGTAAGCTAGTGTTCAACAATTTTAACTCCAGGTTCTTTTCGAAATAAATTTATTTACGTCTCTCCTCTCTCTCTCTCTCTCTCTCTCTCTCTCTTTTTATTTCTCTCTCTCTGTCTATTGATTAATGTGTTTGTGATATTGACATATCTGAAATGCATCGATTGTCTAGAATAGCGTGTAATATATTAGAATATAAATATCTCAAATTTGATGAGTGAGACAGGGAAAGACTTAATGCCATTTTCCTCCGTGATGAGTTAATTAATCGGTGTGTCTGATGTTGGGGCTGAAATGTTAATAATTTTTTGCTCAGTCCTTCATTAATGGAATCCTTTAATCCTGGAAAAGTTCAATTTACCCAGTTTTTCCTCCCAATATTTCAATTAAGATGGCCAATTCATCTCAAAGAGAGACTTATTAAACCTGTTGCACAGGTTTGGGTATAATGAGAAATTTATATGATATCCTCATCTACAGTGTTTATCAATTTTTATATAATTATATTTATTGGATTTTTATATATATATATCATATATATATATATTTATATATATATATATATTATTTTTATATATATACTTTTAAAATCTAAAAACTATTTTATAATATGTTTATTGCTATTTATTAATTACCTATGTTTATATATATACGATATTTTTATATATATTTTTATAAATTTTCTTGAACAGGTATGTGTGTGAATCGGTTGTGTTGTATTTGTATGTATGTATGTAAATTTATTGTATTTTTTATATTTTTATTTATTAAAACAACTTGTTTTGTAACTTTATCTCCTGAACTGATTTGTACTATCAACTGTCCAATTTCTTACCAATTTTGAAAAACTAAATATGTTCCGAAACCATTTCAATGTATTTATTGTCAATTAATCTAACTAAAGTCTAATAACAAAATGACCTTTTCGTTTCGTATATCTTTTTGTTACTGAAATATTTTGTTTAATAATAACGTTATAGGGTATCTCAGTAACTCTACATCAATTAAGTTATTAGCGGGACTCATGATTAATATTTGTTATCCATGCTGTTTTCATTATCTGTAGTACGTCTGTAGTCTAAGTGCCCAGAATATACAGATATTGCTGAATGTTTTACATGATATTTGGTTCATATTTTTATATCGTTTTTATCTGAGTTTTTTTTTTAAAAACAGATTTTTTTACCCTTTGTATGTTAAAAAGATTTATTAATTTTTCTTCTGTATATTTTGTTTTACTATCGGAACTTTCAGAAGCTGCATCTTATTATGGTTTTATTATTTTGTTTTGAGGAACAAATAATGCTAGCAACAAAGGCTGTACAGTAGAATCTTTGCTGCAGTTTTGTAGCATGATCATTGAGATTGAATTTATGGTCCTTGCATCTTATTTCCAAGAAAATAGATATCAAAAAAATTATCTTAGATTCAATCTAGAATGAAATAATATACTGTTAAGATGTTCTGCAAATCGGGCAATAAATACACTGTCTAGAAATCAGTATACATGACAACATAACGTTTGCAGAAATTATTCGCTGGAGATATTTATATATATATTGGAAATTATTGCAAAATTATTAAAAAAAAAAACAGTACAGTAGCTAGTTTAGAAACTGTTTGAACAATTTTAACTCCAGGTTCGTTTTATATAAAATAATAAATTTAGTTATGTCTATATCTATATATATATCTATCTTTCTCTCTATTTATCGTCTCTATATCTCTCTCTCTCTCATTTTATATATATACATATATGTATATGTGATATATATGACATATCTAAAAAAAATGTATCGATTGTCTAGAATAGCGTGTGATTATATTAGATATATAAATATCAGTAAAACAGACATTTGGATTTTATGATGAGTGGGATATGCCTCCTAAAAAAAAACAGTATAGACATACAGACACACACACACACACACACAAAACTTTAATTTTTTATATGTAATGATGAGTGAAGGATTCTGTACTTGTTTTTTTATTTTTCCGTGATTTTCAACTTTCTAACTTTCCATTAATCCATAAGTTTCTCCACTTCGTTTCTGATGTTGGGGCAGACAACATTTAGATAATGTGTTTTTTAACTCACGTCCTTCTGCATTTATGGAATCCTCTTTAATCCTGGAAAAGTTCTTGTATTTCAGAATACTGTTTAGCTAACGTCCCAACTTTTTTCATCATGCTTAATTTTTGTTTTTTCATGGAATGTAATGCATTTCGTGTCATCTCAAATATAGACGTATTAAACCTATTGCATATATTATATCGATATATATATATATAAATTTATATAATATCCTATATTCATAATATATATATATATATATATATATATATATATATATATATATATATATATATATATATATATATATATATATATATGTATATATAAACTTTTAAAGTTATCTAACGATGTTTAAGATGAATACTGATTTGTTTTTAAAACTCTCATATGAGTTTTTATCCCATTTTATATAATTATATCTCGGAAGTGTTCTTTCATCATATATATTTATTTTTATTATTTATCGGTTTACAGTATACATTCTTACCTCTCTTCTTCGATCGCATAATATTCAAATTTTTGGATTTTCTTTTCCTATTTATTATTTCTCTGAATCAGTCTGCTTTGTTTATATATTGCTTGTCCTTCTTCCTAATTATATACCCATTTATTCATTACTCTGTTTTGACGCGCGAGGGACATATTCCCTTTTCTTTATTTTTCCCATATTGTTCTCGTGTTTTATACCTTAAAGGGAGAGTCTTTATTTTAATTCAATACAGTCTCTATGCAAATTAATCTTAGCTCCTTTATATTTTTCTTACTGAAAACAATGATGTCAGTTTCTGTTTCTTTAGAACATTTTAATTTCATTGTGTATTTGCATCGTGAGACATTTTTGTAACAATTTTGTTTGGCTAGCTATTCATACATCATGAAAAAGTTTATTTATTGTCATTATTATAATTTAGAGTTGTGTAATTCAATTACCTCAACAATGAAATCAAATGTTTCTGAAATATGTATGAAATATGCAACTTGAATCTTTATTCAATGTCGAAGAAATCTTTTTCAACTCCTTGGAGAGGAGACTGCGCTTTTTCACCTACTTTGTCGTCATGTCTGATAAGAGCAAAATGCATCCATTGTAGCTCCGGAATTTTAGTCAAATTTGTTCAAAAGTATTTATCGTCAATTAATATAACGACAAAATATACGACAAATATACCAGAGGGACTTTCTTTCATTCTTGAAATATTCAACTGAATATTTCTTTACAATGATTCCGACGATGATCAAAAATATCGTATTCAGTTTGATTATAATGAAATCCAAATACTATGAACACCAGCATTAAAACTAAGTAAATTTAATTATTCAAATGTTACAGTTATTTTAGCCTGAATATCGTGGTTATAAATGTTACTGGAATGAAAGTGAACTTTTAGGAAGCTAATTTATTAAGGCACGCTTTTGAATTAAAGGGTTTTAACATTAACCTAATTACGCTTGACATTACTTTTATCTTCTAATGGTGCTTCCTTTTCCTATTTACTTTGTTTTTAAACGGACAGTGATATATCACGATATATTTTCATATATTGTGAAATTTGTAAACATTGTGAAAAGTGGAAAAATCAGACAACTTTGTGTTTTGTTTCATTAATTCTCTTTGTGGTTGTGGACATGCACTCTTCCATACACAATTTCAGGGGAATAATAGGTTGTAAAAATTTTGAAGACTTACCTGTCTCATTATTATTCATGGCACAGTGGGGATAGAAGCGTAATAAAAAGATATGCAAATGTTTTTTACTTATTCCTAGCAGTTATTATGTTTCTGCAGCAAAAGCTGAATGAGAAGATTCGATCTAGTAGATTCCTAATGAATGAAAACTCCTCGTCTATTACATCCCTATAGCCCTATAGTTAGCACCCCTTGTAAAAAATCCCACTGTTTTTAACGATCATTTGTTAGATCATTTTTATCTCATTTTAGTTTTTCATCTCCCATCACTCCCCATTCTGCACCTATGACATCCCAGTTTTTTTTCGTAAAATCCGCAGGGTTCTTGTTTCCTTTAATATATGTAAGTTATCTATGCACGATTTTCTTGGAAATGTGTTTTTGAGATGGCTCCTGGGTATGGAATTAAAAATTATTATAATTCCTCTTCGGCACGGTAGTTCTGTCAGTCTTTTGTTGAAACTAACTCTCTCTCTCTCTCTCTCTCTCTCTCTCTCTCTCTCTCTCTCTCTCTCTCTCTCTCTCTCTCTCTCTCTCTCTCCACGGGCTTTGCTGGAGTCCTTTTGTGTAAAGCATAATGAGATAATGAGTAAATCCCTTCTCTGATAATTGTACTTGGAAAAAACAGTCCTCTGCTATACTCTTACTAATCCCATCAGCAGTCCCTCTGTTTTCCTCTTTCCCCTACCCGGTATTGATTTACCATTATCTCCCTTTACATTATTATTGTTGCTTAATTGCTTAGTCTCTCATGTTAATCTGTTAAAAGGTTTTCTCTTTCCTCTTAATTTTTTGTGTCTGAATGACAGCGAACGCAACCAAGTTCCTTGGCCGTCGATTTTAGGATGTCCTTTTAAAAATGAAAACAACGAGCGCCTAAAGAGAATGGATATTGTCGTTATTCATTGATCTTTATAACAAAATTATCTTACATTTATATGCATAAAACGCTAGTCAGAAATGGACTACGTCAACCCTCCCCAAGAATGAAATTCAGACTGGTACATGCCGTATAGGATAATGAAATGTGTCAAAGCAGAGCTTGCAAATAAACTACAGAAATTAAAACGGACAGAAAAGGAACTGGAATCGGTGAAGGAATTTCTATTTGTTTCAAGCAATAAAACGTAATGCCACTTGAGCATTCACATCTGCAGCTGTTGTTAGTTCAAGCACAGCAGTGTTAATATCCATTTCTGTATATGTATATATATATATATATATATATATATATATATATATATATATATATATATATATATATATATATATATATATATATATATATATATATATATATATATATATATATATATATGTGTGTGTGTGTATTTATGTATGTATGTATGTATGTGTGTGACAAATAAAAACAGATTTCATTAACAAAATATATTTCAAAAGAGTAGTAATGTAAATGGATATATTTGAGCATTGCAATTCCGACTAATGAAGCATTGAAATGCAATAGAGAAAAAAGTTGAAATACGTTTTCCAGGAAGATGCAGTTAACCAAAACTAGGAAGCTGGTCAATTTTCCCATGAAAAACATACACTTTTATAGCTCTTTGGATAGGCACGGAAGACCTTTGATCACGAAGATTAATAATTTCAGTTAAATAGATATGAAAATTTAGACTGTATGGGTAAAAGGTTTACGAAGCGTAAAAGAAAAAGAAATAGGAGTTTTATATTTCAAACATGATACTCGACAGAGCAAGTAGTTCACAGTTGCAAGTAGGAATGGAATTCCGGTCAAGTGAAACAAGTTTTTTGTACATTTTCTTTCTGATTAGATGGAAGTTTTGCCGTCTAGCTGCTATTATCTATAGGGTGCATCTTAAGCACAAGTTTTGCTAATCCTGTATCTGCCTATTTTGATTATTTATGTATTATAATTGAAACAGCATGAACTCAGGAACGTTAGTATAATTACTTAGTGGAAATAGTATTATGTACACAAGTGCACTGTACGATTTAGCATTGTGAAATACAGGTCACATATTTTAGCGAGAAAAATAAATTTTACGCAGTGGAGCACAAACAGCACCAGAAATATCCTTCAATTTTTTTTAAAGCCTTACACTCTCCCTAAGCATGGGAGAGTTAAGAGAAGCTTAACCAACCCTACTACTACTACTCTCTCTCTCTCTCTCTCTCTCTCTCTCTCTCTCTCTCTCTCTCTCTCTCTCTCTCTCTCTCTCTCATCAGTGTTATTACCTATTGCATGTAGACACTTATAGCGACCTCCTGTTTATATTATCTCCCAGGCAACTTTTATAACACAGTTTTGACTCGACTGCTGAAGCAGTGAGAGTTGACACTGATTTTAGTAAATAACTGTCAAAGTAGTTAGTGCTCCATGAATCCCTTTCACAATCTCTCAGCACAATATTGCAGTAATCTAATCGACTGTATGCACGATAAAGAAAGTGCACGATAAATTAATGATGTAATAAAAGATATCAATATGAAAAATAACAGCAAGTCCTATTAAGAGCGATAATTGCCGTCACGACTTATCCGTACACCTGCAAAAAGAAAATATTTCTGTTTGCACTCTATTTTCCAAACTATCATACTGAACTCGTTCAAAAGGTTTGATTTTCCGTGAAAAAACATGCCAGTCTTGGACTGATAAAAGGCATGAAGCTTTTCCTGTTAGTTTTCAAAACTTTTGAAATGCATTTTCTCAGACACTAAGAATATTAAATTATTTTTGTTTGAAACCAAGTATCCAATAAGAAAGGCCGGTATGCCCAGATACTTTTAATATCTTGTAACTTCAATTTGTTACTCACACATAACCTTAATAATGAATATTAATCCAAACCTTATCAAATTCATGGATGTACCACCGCTGACGTGGAAAATATGAGACTTGTAATTAACCCTCGCAAGTTTCGATGCTGTCACCAGTTTAGGTGTGACTTTATCATGCTGTAAAATATGAATTTACAAATATCGAATTCACATTACCTTGAGAATAAGTGGTTTAAAGAACCAAGAGACACTGCCATACATATTGCTGTTTCGAATGAAGATTGTGGACATAGAATCGAAATCAGTTCGTCTCCCTTAGGGTACCTATGTAGGAATCAATTGACTATTTATTTAATATATATATATATATATATATATATATATATATATATATATATATATATATATATATATATATATATATATATAGAAAATACAAGCTATGGCAATTTCTTCAAAATATAAAGATATCACACCATGAAATGGAAATGGCCAAAAAGAAAAAAGGAGATATTATTTACGGGACCCGCCAAAAAATACCAGTTGCAATTCCCAGTGGTTATTGGGAAGCAATCGCATTGTTTCATCACCATCATCAATCCAAAGGTAGTTTTTGATATCTAATGGGATAACTCTCTCGCTTCCCTGCTTGAATCAAATTCCACCAAACTGTCTAGCTCCCAAGCACTTATATTTTTCTAGTCTCCCGTATTCTTTTATAAGCTGAGAATGATTTTATTAATTTAGTGGAACACTTAGATCTATTCATGTCTTGAATTTATAACAATTATTAAACTTTTCTGGAATAAGTAAACTTAGTACTAGTAAATAATACACCGCGAGTATTGTCTATATATATTTACTCTTCCAAACCAATTTCCTTTCTCTTCTCTCCCCTGCCATCTCGAGGACGATATACATTTAATGGTTCATTGTACCTTTGGACTTCAACAGTGAATTACGTATCTAGCTATCAGGCAAGTGTTATCTGTTGACCTGGAATTTCGGCAAACTAAACCTTAGTTTTATCCCTTCTCAAAATGTGTTCAAACAGACTGGAAAGCCTCACACCACTTTTCAAAAGATTTCTTTCTATCAATATAGTTCTTATTTTTCTGCTGTTTGTATTAAAAGGATAAAGAAACAGAAAATTTTAATTCATAAACAAATATTATTCTAAAGGATTTTCAACTAATATTTAAATAGAAAATAATTATAACTTGCTGAAGTAAAACTTTTTCGTAAAACTGATAGTTAAACTGAGTTTCAAGATGAAACTGAATCTATCAAGTTTGAAACTTTAAATCATTTTAGTTTGTGATTGGAATGTTTGTTTTTTAATATAAAGTGTCACCTTATAAATTTTTTTAATAAGTTTAGAAATAATCAAGAATAGCAGAATAACAGTAAACCTGAATATCAAATGGGGTTTGTCATTTTAATAATTTTCTGAGACTGCCTTTTTTTTTTAAATCTTACATTATTATGCAACAAATTTTCTCCGTAGTTTGTAATTACTGTTCGTTTTATATATTTGGTTCCTATTTTTGCTGAAGATTTATTATTTTACTGCACAATTTATTTTATTGTAATTTCATTGATTCTAATGCAACTTGTTTTCCTCCTGTTTTTCAAAACCTTTATGATGACAATTTCCCATTCACCCTGAATGACCTCATAGCCCAGCGCTTGTGCCTAATAAAGAATTCCATTCCATTCCAACAAAAATGGTCTTGCAATAGTATTCATCAGAATGGTATTAGCTAAGAAAAAAAAAAAAATTGGGAGTGAGATAACTAACATTTTGAGTATTTCATCTCTGGCTTAGAAATTCATAAAAGCTATATGTATATATATATATATATATATATATATATGTATATATATATATATATATATATATATATATATATATATATATATATATATATATATATATATATATATAGATGTGTAGGTTTCCTAAACCTGTCTCCACATATTTACGATTTTATCAGTCTGCCTGTAAAAGATTTAATTTCTTTTGTTAGCCATCAAGGCCTTTCTAAATCCTGCTCAGATCTGCTTTTCTTTCTGAAATATTGTTTTGGTCAGTGTTATTGTTAATTTTCTTCCTACCGCCACAAGTTATAGAAAATCTGGTCGTTTCGTCTTCTATTCGGAAAACCCGTCTTGATTCTGCTTGTATTTGCTATAGGGACATGAATCAGGGTAAGGCACTTAAACCATATATAAAAGTTTATAGTCTGAGAGTATAGCTTTATTAAGAGTAAGATAACTGGAGAGAGTGAGAAATGACACCATAAGAGTAATTACCGAAGTTCCATTATATATATGAGAGAGATATATGAGAATAGTACGTGTTAGTGTCAGGTGGGGCCCTGTGGGCACCAGCATACTTAAAAAACCAAGACTTGGATGAGGACTGTGGGAAGGGAGGTGAAGATTATGGGAATTTTTAGAAGATGCAACACAATTAGAGCATGAATGGCGGATGTTTACTGAGGCCCTTTGCGTCATGCGTCGTTGAGGCTTAGATGATGACCGTAAATACTTGTGTGTGTATGATTGTGTCTGAGACAAAAACGTTATTCTCGAATGGAATCAGGTAAAAGAAAAACTAATTAGGTAAAGGGTATATTTAAGGAATATTAATTTGATTTTAGAAAACAGAAAGAGACAGTCTTTGATTTAAAAAAAAAAAAAGATAGAGGAATAGGTAAAAACAGCATTTATCCGTCTAATGTGTTTAGGGTGTCATTGTTTAATGCCGCTGAGAGAGAGAGGGTTAATTTGCTCTTTTACAGAGAAACTCGAGGCTTCTTAAAGATTTTACGTCCCCTTCCCGTGAACACCGTGCTGTCAAGGATAATGAACTGACTGACTGTAGACATGAACTTCAGTACTTTTTTCCTCGTATTTCTTGTGAAATCCAGACTAAAACCTCTCTCTCTCTCTCTCTCTCTCTCTCTCTCTCTCTCTCTCTCTCTCTCTCTCTCTCTCTCTCTCTCTCCGTGGATCCCTTTGAGTGTTTGTCTATCAGAGGATCGAAGGTTGAAGGGGAAGAGTTTTATCCTGAAAGGTATTCTGTCTGGCGTCCAGGTTCGTGCATCTGAAAGACGTTATATTTCGGAGTCCACCGAGAAAGAGAGAGAGAGAGGGAGAGAGAAGGCAAGCACATATTAATAGCAAAACGCAAAAGATTTTGGGGTAAATTTCGATTAGCCAGTTTTATTGAACTTAAACTTACATCCTCGGAGTTATGGAAAATAGAATCACCGTGTTTTAGTAAAAAAAAAAAGGGGGCATGCCGCCAGATCATAGAAACAGACCAAAAGAAGTCATAAAAGCTGCAAAAATGTAACACATACTCACTTATTCGACATATCTTCTAAATAAATGCCTTCAAGAGCTTGAGAGAGAGAGAGAGAGAGAGACTTTGTTACTGTTACAGCAGGGGAATTGCAATTATATAAGCTAAAATAAAGAAATATCAGTAATATTCCTGCATGTTTCTCCTTTATTTTCCTTGCTCTTTAATTTCATTCTATTCCCCAACCTTTATTTTCCCGTACTGCTCTCCTTACATATTTTTTATTACAATTCCTTTATTCCATTATTTTTATTTGTAACTTATGAAGGATGTCGTTTTCTCCTAGGATACGTCAATCCTGACTGCTGGTTTATATCTGGTGACCCAGTAATGTAAACAGTGGCTTTCACCTGATTGGTTAGTTTACTGTGCTGTCACAACCCTGTATAATGAAGGAAAAGGAACCAGCAACTCGATAAAAGAGTTTTCAATGTAAATCACAGAGATAATCATCTTTAGCCACAGAGCCGAAATTAAAAAATCATGTACACATGGACAGGCAGACAGACAGATACAAACACGTTTACACACACACACACACACACACACACACACACACATATATATATATATATATATATATATATATATATATATATATATATATATATATATATATATATATATATATATATATATATATATATATATATATATATATATATATATATATATATATAGTATATATGTGTGTCAGGAATCATACATAAAACTCAGATCAGATACGGGTAGTTTTTGCAAAAACAAATTGCTCTCAAACAACATTCTAGGAAACATTTACAACGAAGTTACATGTTGAATACCCAAACTCTCTTTTTCAACTGAGCTTAGTTGAAGTGTGCTTTCATTAACTCTCGAACCATTCAGTCTTCCTCTCAAACTGAAAGTTGGTCCCAGCTATTTACCTATATCATTAGACAGCTGAAATGACTGCTTGTTTTGTTTTAAAGATTTGTTTTAAATTTTATGATGTTTGTCTCCTCCCATTGAATAATATTACGAAACTAAAAAATGAAAAATATAGGGTCGCCTGTTTCACATGTAGTTAATGATTTGATAAAACAGGGTCTTCACACAGAATGCTAAGAGTGTTTGGTAACGTATAATAATATTCCGTCCATGATTTGCATATTTTATGGACTGAAAAATAAATATATTAACTACGTAATAACATGGTGTAGAAAAAACCAAATATTGATAAACAAAACTGCTCTCAAACAGCACCAAAACATATGCTGGATATACTGTAGTATTAGGTTCATCACCTGTAATTCTCCTGCACAGACGTAATGAACCATTAGGTCTTGCTCATTAATACAACAGCTGCTAGTGCTCTCTCTCTCTCTCTCTCTCTCTCTCTCTCTCTCTCTCTCTCTCTCTCTCTCTCTCTCTCTCTCTCCATTAATTATCATTAAGCTCTCTTAGATCCAAACTGGAAAGGAGCTGATAACGATGACTCCTTGGCCAATATCTCTTTTCCTTAATATTTCATTACAGCAATACCTAAAATTTATTCGACAGAGAAAGGGGAGAGAAAGGGTCAATTATGTGATGATTATCTGATCCCAAATAACATTTGTCAATACTAGAATATGACACGAACGACGATTATGATAATCGTTTTAAAAACATTTCATTATAATCATTACCATTATAATTATTTAGAAATAATAACAGTAATAATTATAATATTATCGAATAGAAATAAAAAAAGATAAAAAAGAAGGAAAGTAATATCTTTAAATTTTGCTGTAAAAATAACAACCGCTTATCGTAGCATATAAAATTTCTGGATGACGTCAGCAGTAATGATACCACATTCAGTACAAGAACACAAAAACATGCATGCGCACGAGTACGCATATGTGTGGAAAAATATAAGGATCAACTATGAACGCACATAAACACACATGCACGCATATATATATATATATATATATATATATATATATATATATATATATATATATATATATATATATATATATATATATATATATATATATATATATATATATATATATATATATATATATGCATTCATAAATTACTGCGTTACATGCGTATTTTTGTGTTCTTGTACTGAATGAAGCATAATTACTGCTGACGTTATCAGGAATTTTATATGCATATATATTATGTATATATGTATATATATATATATATGTGTGTATATATGTATATATATATAAATATATATATATATGTATATATATATAAGTATAAATGGACGGGCATCTATGTGTATATATATATATGGATGCGCGTATGTAAATATATACATATATATACATATATACATATATTTATATATATATATATATATATATATATATATATTTATATATGATTATATATATTCCTTTCTTTTACTTATGACAAATCTTATGTAGATGCAAAATTCAAATGAAAGAGAGACGCAAATTGCATCCGTGTTATACTTTCATCGCAAATAATAGTTGGTGGTTCTTGTTTCAAAGATGTGGCACCATAGACCAAGATTAAATATTTTTTCATACAAGGAACCAAAAATTAAAATTTTGATTTTAATGAATATTTATTCACAGGCAAACATCCCTAGAGGGAATTTTGATGAAAATCCTCTCATTACTTTGCTAACATGCTTTTAACAGATACAAGTAACTGAAAGAGGAATGCAAACGGAAACTGGAAGATAGCGAACACAGCTCCATAATTATGATACAGATATAGATAAATCAGATGCCTCGATAACAGGTCAGATAACACAGTTCATTAACTTATCAATAACTATCTTTATTTAGAGGCTTAACGATAGTCATTGAAATGTCGTGTTGTTAGTTGATGTACATAACAGTTATTATTTGGTAGAAAATATTAACGACAACAGATTTCGCCATCATTTTTCAAAAGCAACTATTAGAGAACTGTAGAAATCGTCGAAACTGCGAAATTTTCTTTCACCTCGAGTTGCTGGCATTCCAAAAATTCTCTCGCGTAATGACACACCCACAACGGGAAAACTTCAATGGGCAATGTAATATTTCATTCGTGAAAGGAGAGACCGGAAAATGAACGAAATCCGCTCAACAAAAATTCCCTCAGTGAATCCCCGTTTCACAGTGAATTCACGGGTAGCAAATATTCTCATGTCTCATTCACATGATCAACGACTCGAGCAAAATTCAGTGAATTCAGTCTCTCGTTCGTTTCAACCGTTAATAAAACCAATTAAGCCATTAAAAAGACACACAGAATCACACAGATTCGTTATCAGTGCTGAGAGAGAGAGAGAGAGAGAGAGAGAGAGAGAGAGAGAGAGATAGAGTGAGAATATAATAATCACAGATTCTTCAGTGACCATTTTTCATTGCTTTGTTCACATTACACGATGTGTAAAGATACGTAAACAATATTTAAAGGGTGATATGAGTAATCTTAAAATAAGTTCTATGACAAATCGTTGGGTAGATAAAGGAAGGAGTAAAATAAATGTGCAATAGTATATACACATATATACATATTATTATACATTTGTACGTGACACATGTATTACACATTTCCTATATATGAAAAAAATAAGAGATATATATATATTATATTAAATAAATATATATCAGACCGGTCATTATTTTTATCTGTATCTTTATCATTGTGTATTTTCATAACAATACAAAATAAAAATAGACCACTGAGCTGATTAACAGCTCTCACTCTCTTTGACTGAAGGATTAGAATAATGGCTAAGAACCAAACGGTTACCTAGAAACGGGTGTTAAACACAGTTTTGACTTGTAATCTTCATGTTATACCAATTCTGAAATGACATTTCTCGAGATAAAGAGAAATAAATTCCTCTAATTTGTTTTCTCATTATGGCCATACATACATACATACATACATATTTATATACATATTTTGATACGATTCTTTTTCATACATACATACATACATACATACATACAATACACGTTGTAAAGGTGTACTATTACACATTTGTTTCTTTCCTTCCCTTTATCTACCCCATGCTTTGGCATATAACTTATTTTAAGATTATTCAAAGCACATTTAAATATTGTTTACGTATCTTTAGTCATTGTGTAATTTTCACAGAGCAATGAAAAATGGACACTGAAAAATTTCTGTGATTATATTCTCTCTCTCTCTCTCTCTCTCTCTCAACTTTAATATAAGTGCGAATGCATAACGAATATTAGATGGCTTAATGTATTAAACACTGATTTATTACTTTGGGGATCTAGAAGTTTATGTTACAAATTCTGATACAGCAACATGTCGAGATAAAGAGCATCAAGGGAGAAGTTGCCCTATGACGTTTGTTTTCTCATTATTAACGACGTTCAGTTGGTAATTAATTTACTGTTTTTTTTTTCAATCGTATGTAAACAATTTTGATAAATCATTCTGGGATTATTCAGAAGGTTCTTTGAAACACCATACGAAATTTACGTGAATGTTTGCTTTTCATTAAGTGTTTCATTATTCACTTACTTTTGTGAACCTGCATAGCTTACACTAATTATCATTTACTGCAAACGAAGTGTTTTCACTAAGTGTTTAATGTTGGAGGATGACATTATTATTGAAAATTAAAGCAACATTATTGGAGTGATGTTTTCATTTGAGGATTAGGTGACAGTAAGTTTGATAGGATGTACTTGTTTATAATATCCCCGCCCTCTTTGCTGTCTACTTGATTGTCTGTCTATCCGTCTGTATGTCTGTCTCATACTTCAAATTAGTTTTTATTTCAGGTATTCTCCTTTGCTTTTGCTTTTTCCTAGTCTATTTCGATTTCTTCCGTTACATCTACATCTACACACACACATTTATGTATGTATATATATATATATATATATATATATATATATATATATATATATATATATATATATATATATATATGTGTGTATGTGTGTGTGTGTGTGTGTGTGTATGTATGTATTATATGTATATAGTATATATATGTATATGTATATACATATATATATATATATATATATATATATATATATATATATATATATATATATATATATATATATATATATACTGTATATGCCTATATTATTCACAAGATAACGCATCCTCCTAATAGTATCGTCTAATACAATAAGAATTGAGGACTTTTAAAATAATTCCAAACGTAATCACTTAATCACTTACATTGAAGAGAATAAGAAGCCGGGTTTAAATTGAAAAAGGATGAACTTTTTTTCTCAAAGAACTATGATTCAATTGGTAGAGAGAAGGAGAGTAAAGTATATACCTTAGATTGATTTGTTTGTCCCCAAGTGAATCCCTATCATATTCTGTTACACAGAAACACCTGAAACATGCTCATTTTGACTTTTAAACAACCAATGAAATATATATATATATATATATATATATATATATATATATATATAATGATATATATATATATATATATATATATATATATATGTGTATGTATATTTATATTGGTTGTTTACAGTCAAAATGAGCATGTTTCAGGTGTTTCTGTGTGACAGAATATGATAGGGATTCACTTGGGGGCAAACAAATCAATCTAAGATATATATTTTACTCTCCTTCTCTCTACCAATTGGGACTGTTGGTGAATCATAGTTCCTTGAGAAAAATGTTTATCAGTTTTCTACTTAAACCCGGCTTATACATATTTATATATATATATATATATATATATATATATATATATATATATATATATATATATATATATATATATATATATATATATATATATATATATATATATATTCCACAACCTGAAAGAATTCCTATGTTTTGTAGATGTGAGAAAAGCATTTGACAGAGTAAACTACCCGAAGCTCTTCCTGAAGCTGCACAAACGAGGCACACCTCTATATCCAATTGGCATTTTATGTTGTTGGTTCTCCACACAGCAATTCTGTGTCAAATGGGGTAACGTATTGTCGGCTCCTCCTAAACGGGCTGGACATTCTCTCTCCATACCTGTTTAATACGTGATGCCCTGAATGTCAAACTGAACTCACTCCCAATCGGATGCACTATCAACGAAACAACAATAAACAACCTCTGTTACGCTGACTATGCATATGCTTCTGATTTCCCCATCAGCGCAAGGTCTCCAGCAACTCATCGACACTTGCCGCCAATATGCATAGGAATTTGATACCCTATACAGCGAAACCAAGACCCAGTGTATGTCGCTGCTCCCGAGATCGCTTAAGCATATTGCAGAACCACAAATTTTCCTCGGAAATCATCGTCTGGAATTCGTGCATGAATTTCCGTATTTGGGCCACATTATCACGGACGACCTAAAAGATACGGCAGGCATAGAACAGAGGCGTCATAAACTATGTGCAGCTGGCAACATGATTGCAAGGAGGTTTGCCTTCTGTCACCGAGACGCGAAACTACTGCTCTTCCGCTCGTACTGCTACAGTATATATGGGTGTTCCCTTTGGACGAATTATACCCGAGAGACAATGAGGCGTATCACTGTTGTTCACAATGACATTCTGAGACGCCTCACAAACACTCCTCGCTATCACTCAGCCACGCAGATGTTCATAGAAAACCGCCTGGATAACCTAAAAATCACTGTTAGGCGAACAAGGTCCAGTCTGATCACCCGACTGAGAAACAGCAGCAATTCGCTCATACAAAGCATCCTAAGCAGTGAGGCAAGAAGATCTAAATTGTGGGAAAAATGGGATAATGAGGCGTCTGTTCCTTAAATGACTTATTCTCTATTTTTGCAATTATGAGTGTCATCTCCAGAATCTGTCATTATTATTATTATTATTATTATTATTATTATTATTATTATTATTATTATTATCTACGTTTCTTTTATTATTGGTAATTTCCTTTTTTATTATTACTGTGATTAATATCATTGTAGAGTTTTGCCATTTTCAATTTTCGTATTTAGCCTTCTGGACCTGACTTCTGTAACCACCCAACCCTAGCTGGAAATTAATCGTCTGCAATCTGTATTTTTATTACATCATTATTACATCATTTGCAATGTCACTGCTCAGTGGCCTTCATAATGAGACTTCTAGTTATCTTGCTAGGATGTAAATGATCTAGATCTAGATTGAAGTATAGTATTAATTAGGTAAGACTTAGCTAACAAATTCATTTTATATAGGATACACACAGACACTTTCTGCCCGTTAGCTCCTAACATTTAGCCTCTGCATGTCGGAATATTCAGCATCTCACCATTTTTTTTATTTAGTTGTCTAATAGCAACTTGTGCAGCTGCGTAGGTAATCAGTGTGGAAAAAGTAAAATTTATTATTTCGTGAGAAGAAACTTAGTGAAATGAAAAATCAAACGTCCTTCAATTAATCTGAATTAAAGAATATTCAAAAATCCCAAATTCTTCTGTTTAAATCTTCAGTATTGGTAGAGCTAAGAGTGTGAGCAGTGGTTGTATAATAAATGGCCACATTGGTAATTCATTTGCCTTGTTGATTGGGTCCCGTGAAAAGTAAGTTACTTGGAGCACCTGGGCTGTTGATAGGATACTCAAGATTTAGTAAGCATCGTATGTCGAGGTTGCGTTAGAATTTCTCTTTGTTCTTTGTTTCTTATCCAAATCCATGGTGATATATACAGTGTATATATATATATATATATATATATATATATATATATATATATATAAT
Organism: Macrobrachium rosenbergii; assembly: GCF_040412425.1. Taxonomy (NCBI): domain Eukaryota; kingdom Metazoa; phylum Arthropoda; class Malacostraca; order Decapoda; family Palaemonidae; genus Macrobrachium; species Macrobrachium rosenbergii. The sequence goes on from NC_089748.1 coordinate 24,183,011, forward strand.
ATATATATATATATATATATATATATATATATATATATATATATATATATATATATTGCATATATATATATATATATATATATATATATATATATATATATATATATATATATATATATATATATATATATATATATATATATATATATATATAGCGCATGTAATACGTATGAATGCAGGCATGTGTGAGATTTGTAAAGAAACAAAACTTCATAAAAGACCTTTTAAATATTTTTTTTTAATCATGCAAACAGTCCCAGCGAAATTCAGCGGGGTCGCAGAAATATGCATCCTAAAAGCCTAGATGCAGTACTCAAAAGGCCTGACCTCACTCAGCTTCCACTTGAAGCTGATGCTGGATAAATGAAAATGCGGAGTACAATTAAATCGTGTGTGAAGGTTTAACGACGTCCTGTCTAATTGCTACCGAGGGCTCAATGCGCTCCTCAGATCCAGTATACATCGTTGGGATTGGAATTGTGCAACTAACGATGCTGCCATGCCTCGACTTTGTTTGAATGGCCGATAATAGACAAACTCGGCAACCTGAGAAAATACCAGATATATGTAGAAAGCGGAACGGAAAAAGTGAAATTAATAGAAAGCTCAAGAATTGGGTTACAATACTTTGCTCTTAAATATGATGGCTCTTATTTTCATCTAATATAAGACTGTAATAAAACTGTTTCTATTTTAAAAGTAGTCACATATATTGTCAGTTAATTGGTCGACAAAATGGTCGAATGTTTTAAAAGAATTATTATTGAGTCAGTTTGTTGCAGTGTTTACAAAACGCTAGGGTCATAGGATTCTTCTTACGTGACCCATCCACCCAAACCCTTTCCAGTTAACTATCTGACCTCTCACAAAATCTGTTAGATCCTACTTTTAACCGTCCATTTAATTTCAATCATACTTGCAGATTTGTTTAAACGTATATAAGAACTGGCATGAAAAAATCAACCAGTAACAGTCTTGAGTGATAAACTTTAGTTGTAGTGTGGTGTCTTAGTAAATTATGCTCTTCAGTTCACCAAAGTTCTTTTCAGTCTTCTTTTTTTATTAAAAGATCTTTAAAACATCTTATAAAACTGTACGATGTTCGTTTCAAGCATCTCATTCCATATCACCAAAAAATACCTGTCAAGCTACACTCTCAAAAATGTCAAATTTCATAACTCACTCATATCCATATAGCCACCATTGATACAACCGAAGTATTGATAAAATATCTAGCTTCAAATTTAACAAAAATCATCAATACATTAACTTTCCAAGCATCTCATCATATATCCTATAAAATGCCCCTTAAGCCAATTTCTTATGAAGTATCTTATTGCAAATCACAATACTCCCCACTCTTTAAAGACTCCCATCTTATCTTACAAAAGGTCCGTTCAGTCGAGTTAGTCGCTTTCTCTTATGCTTACATTTTATATCCTAAAAAATATCTTCCCAGTCATTTTTTCCGAAATAAAATTTCGTTCCAATCCACTTAAAATATTTCCTTAACAAAACACATTTTACTTCATATACAGTACATAAACAGTACTCCAGAAATTCTAAAACTCAACCCAGACGAGCGTAAGAGGGCAGCTGGCCTTAAGCACAGCGGTACTGCTTCGAGAAACCCTCTATCAGGCCCATGTGCAGCCCAGCTTGTCCACACCACAGGTCATTGCAGGTCATCCTTTGTCCTTACACATTTACTCGGCCAACAGCTTGATTTATACAAATGAATACCATTGAACCTAGTAGATAGATAAATAGATAGGGTTGAAGCAGTGGAGAATGTCTGCCATAGGGTTGATAGCGAGCAGAAACATTAATGTAATTAAATAAGTACGATTAATGATGAAAAAGATAATGAAAGAAGTGGGTGCATATAGCAGATGAATTATATAACGAGTAAAGAAGTGTACGTAGGACAGTATCGGTGCTAAAAGGTATGAAATCTCCATTTGAGCTGCCCAGCAAAATAACCATGGAGAAGTTTTGTTGAAAAGCTAATGGTGGACACAAATCAAATGAGACCCAACAACACAATATTTGTCTCCACAAAGAGGAGCAATTTGTTATATTACCAGTGTCGTCATACGGGTTAATTTGGGCATTTCATTAACTCCCTGGGCGAGCCATGAATATGGGCTTCTAATTTGCACTGGAAAATACCGTATATATCTGACTTTTGAGCTGTTTGCATTGGCTTAATAGTTTGCGTTTGTGGTCTTTATGACGTTCATGTTTATCATGATTTATTAACTGTTTCTGTGATTTAAATGTCGATATAATAATGAAGTAATTAAGATATTGTTTATAGCTAAGATAAACATGAGGAAATGAGGCCTGTAGCGCTACCAAAAACTTTCAGCTCAAAAATCCATTCACAGGAAACATGTATGTATATATGTGTATGTATGCATATTCTTATATAAACCAGTTTGCGTTCATCTAAGTACCCACCAAAGGAGATTACTCTAAAAAAAAAACACTCGAGATTATATAGTATATATATATATAAATATATATATATATATATATATATTATATATATATAAATATATATATATATATATATAATATACATACACATATATACATATATATATATATATATATTTTGTATTAATATATATATATATATATATACATGATATATATATATATATATATATATATATATATATATATATATATATATATATATATATATATATATATATATATATATATATATATATGATATATATATATATATATATATATATAACAGAAAGGCGTTCTTTCTTCTTTATCCATTTATTGTTACGCCCCGTAATTTTATAAGTTATTTCAACTGATAATTCCTATTTTAATCAATTTGGCAAAAAACTCAGTTTATCACTTTTAGAATTGGCTGTGCTGGACACAGCCTTCATTTTTAATGGTACTGTTTTAAACAAATAGAGGATGGCAATGGGCAGTCCTTTGGGATATATATTGATGATATATATATTGAGATTGAAACCGATAATTCTCTCCCCTCCCCTTCCTGGACAAAGGTAACTATAGATGAAACTGGCTTCCATACTGTATTTATAGTGTGTGTTTTTATAGCTGTGTTTAAAATGTGTGTGTGTGTGTAAGATGGGAATGTCCATTAGGAGATTCCTCAAAAAAAATGCATAACGAAGTGTATTCTGATGGAGAACAATTGTACATAGGGTATTGTCTCACCCAAGGACTGTGATAACTGGTTATAAGGCCACCCACATGTACAATAACCCAGCATCCATTAATGGCAGCGTAGACACTGGCCAGTAATGCATGAAGTAACTAAATAATATATAAAATGGAGAGGTGGAGTGTTCCCAGGCACATTAGCATATTTTCTAACCCTTGTACTTTTTTATGTAATATTGATAAAATACTTATACTGCAAATGTGTCCCGGTTTAGACGTCCAAACACAAAAGTATTTGATGGGTTGTGTTCCTTGGGGTGTGCAGTCTAAAAAAATGTCAGATGGAACACTGTTCCTATTCGTTATCCTACCCCATTCCTTTCCTCTCGTATCTGACAAACTCCTTATCTGAAGGAGGAACAATTAATCACAAAAAAAGTCGTTAAGGCGGGCTCACCCCACTCTCTCTCTCTCTCTCTCTCTCTCTCTCTCTCTCTCTCTCTCTCTCTCCCCGCCCCTCTCTTGACAGATTTGATAACTTCGGAATATTGTATTTTCGAGAAAAGTTAGTCGGGCGTGTGGTCCTATTTACTAGGAAAAACTCACGAGCGGAAAGCAAGCGAGGAAGAAGGGATGATGCCCGGAACATCCTTCCCAAAGAAAGCAAGATGGGAATGTCCACATTAGGAGATCCTCAGAATATCTAATAGACCAAAAAAAGGCAATTTACAATTAGGCAATTCAGAATGCTCAAACCAATGTTGCGAGTTATCACTGGAATTACTAACTAACGAGATAGAAAAATATTGTGCGGGGTAATGAAATCTTATAAAACACAAAGACCAAGATAACGCGCTGATCAGTAACGAAAATCTCACCTAACGAATTTGCTGAACAAATAAATTAGAAGCATATCAGATCAATCCACAGACATGAGCTCAGTGAGTAAATAAATGACGCGTTATTCAGATGAGTGGATGCACAAACAATTGGTAAACACACATAAAGATACATGGATATACATTTCTCAGCAGCCAGATTGTTCAGAAACAAACTAAAGTATTAAGCTCAGTATGATAACTCCATCGGCATCTACTGTTAAAGAGTTTATAGTGCAAATGAGCTGGATGGTGGGTTATGAAATTAAAGTTAACTAGAAGTAGGATGAAAATCTTAGAACAGCACTTAAATATCCCTGGGTTTGTGGCTTTCAAAATTGACAAGGTTAAGTCGTAATTTGATTTATCAGCTCGCACGAGCACTCATGGCGCTCAAGAATTACGAGGCCATTTGAAAAGATCTACGAAGAATAAAAATTTTGTAGCTTTTGTGAAAAGAAAAATACTTAGATGTTGTAGGTGGCTCTTCAGGATCACACATCAACATTTTCTAAACGAGTTTATTATTTTTGCGAAAATATGGGGAGGGAAGCAAATTTATAATGTTAATTAGACGTAAACGCATACCTTGAAAAAGTAATAACACTATCGAGAGAGATAGACACATAGCTCTTTGATAATAGAGAAAAAAGACATAAGACGGCCAACGTTAGTTCATTATTTAAAAAAGCTTTTAATTTCGCATATAATCGTGTCTGAATGCAATGAGAGCAGATGTTGTTCTACCGATGGAAAAGGGGAGTCATGCATCAACAAACAAGGCAGCTTTATCAAGAAATGTTATTAGTAAATGATGCAACATCGTTATCATTCGATAGGTCGTGAGGAAATTATTTTGCAATAGGAGAGAGAGAGAGAGAAGAGAGAGAGAGAGAGAGAGAGAGAGAGAATGAATTTCTTTTTTTCTCCGCATCAGAAACATGTCTACTTTATAATTTAGTCTCAAAAGTATCATGTGGTCAGATCATAAAATATTTGGGTCCTTGTAATTTTTTTTACAAAGACCATCCGGATAATGAGGTTATTATACAGTAATTAAAAGCATACCCATTTGATAATTCCTGAGTATTTCTTGATTTGGAAACTGATTAAAGAGAGCTGCTTCCGAATGAGGTAAAGATGTTCTTTCATTTCTCCTTTTTATGTTTCTGTTTCTTCGTAGATGAAAATGATAAGATTTTGGAGCTTTCGCACAAAGTTTTCCTGTTTGGGTTGCGATATTAATGTTTATGCATGTTAACTGAAACCGCTCTTGGTGCTGTAATATTATAGGTCAATACTGCCTCAGATGTATTCAACTTCCGGTTTTCTTTCTCTATTTTATGTTTATTTTCTATTGCTTTAATAGGTAGGTCATATATTACCGATAGCCTGGGCGAATGGAAGTGTGGTGATCCACTGGTGAAAAAGTGGTCAATAAATCTTCGCTGTCAGGAGTTGAAGCTCTCGAATTTCTGGGATGGAATAAAGTTAAAAAGACGTTGAGAACACTAGCAAAATTAATTACAGAAGTCGGAAAAAGGAGATTGGGTTAAGTGTGTGGCTACAGTATGAGTAGATGAAGGCGATAGCAGAAATGTTGGTTCCTCCTTCGGTGTTGCCGAAGCATTCCAGTAGGTTTAAACGAAAAGTAGATAGTTTGTTTAACAATAGGGCATGAAATAATCAAGATTACCAAAAAATGTCATGAATTTACCCACCTCTCCCCCATCTTGAAAGCATCATCTAGTTTTACATTTTTTTATCACATTCCCTGAAACCGAACTCCAAAAATAAACTTGCTTTTATTGCGGATTTAGACAAATTCATCGCCAGTAGAAACTATGATGAATAGGTTAATCCTTAAAATGTGATGTACTGAATACGTTTCTAACCTATTTAGAAAGACCCTGTTTATTTGTGAGAGGTTTTTGTTAAATAGCACAAATAGATATCATATTAACGAAGCCAAACAAGGTTGCAAAATTGTGACATATATAAATCTATTGTAACGAAGTCGACGAAATCCTTGGTGATACTAACAGGTAACAAGCAAAATCATCCGCTAAACATTCCCCCAGATTGAGTGGTAGCGATGAGGAGAGTATTGATTGTTTTGCGATATTTGAAGCAATCTATTCAACACTTCCCTTTTTTATGGCCTCCCACAGGCCAACTAAAACAATTTTCGTTTTAGACTAATAGTTTTATGCACTGAAGCATTCAATTACAAAGTTTCTATGTGGATAGCGAATCTCTTTTTGATTTAATATATTCTCCCTCCCACACAAGACACTGTGGAGACTTTTGAGATAGATTCATAGAAGCACATAATATACCCTTACAGATCCATTATTGATTCTCGATGTAAATCCCCTGTTCACCAAAATGCAGTAAAAGATGTCTTACAGTTTGTGTCGAAGAAATTAATGCTTCATTTTGGATAATTTACTGCCAGCATACTTATCGTCCAATTACCCTATGACATCTTAACCTCGAACCCTTCCACTCCTCTCAGTCTTTCTGAAAATAGATCATGGCCCCTTCCCTGGCTCTGCCTCTCTCAACCACCCTTAAACATTTAGTCTTTGTCTTTCCTCCCTATATGCATTACTGAAGGTTCCTTGCAGCGTCCTTTCGGCCCCTAGCCATCTTACTTTCCACCATCTCCTGGCGATTGTTTCAACATTATCAACACTGAGTGACCTCATAGGTCCTAGTGTTTGGCCTTTAGCATAAATTTTATATTCCAATCCAATTCCTTTGTGTTTTCTTCTCATTTAGATTATTCTTTTCAGTTCGTCCCCTTGTGTGCCACCTAACTGCCCTATTGTAGTAAAAGCGTGAATGCCAATAGCATCAAGTAATGAAGTTAATGTACCATTAATGTGTTATTTTCTTCGCCCTGTGGGTTCATAACCCATTTCGTTCCTCTGTCTTGGGCTATAGTGTCCCATAGTATCCCAGGCCCTAGCCCATCCTTGGCCAGCAGTATCCAGGCATTACTGCGTACTTAAATCACAGTCGCATTAAATTACAATATAAATATGCTTTGCTCGTCATCTGTTGTACTTGTTCTGCTGGAGGCACGTACCTCTCCGTCTCTTATTTTATCCTTGAATTCATACTTATTCCCATGGAACCCACAAAATAAAAGATATGCCAATAAGAAATCGTTGTATTGTCAAAATTATCTCTCTCTCTCTCTCTCTCTCTCTCTCTCTCTCTCTCTCTCTCTCTCTCTCTCTCTCTCTCTTGGTTGTATAATAGATACAACTTATTCTCAGAGAGCAGTTTTTAGCCAGATCACATCACGAATACTATCAAATAGATAGCAACACAAATACTACATAAGACCAGCGAGGCGTTCAATTATGAAATGATCAGGATGGAATGGAATACATACATTTAAATTAAGTTTGATGTCGAATTAGCGAAGTTGAATGTATATCGATTATATTTTAAACTTTGGGGATGCTCTGTTTACAGCAGCATAACTTTAAATTGCAGTTTCTTATATGAAGTTTACCTCTTGCCTGCGCAAAACATAGCTAGAGAGAAAGCGAGAAAGATGGGGAGAGAGAATGCAATAATAAATGATTGCCTCTGCTTTCTCACACTGACGTTTTCGTGATTTCTTGCAATTTTGTTGCTCGCTTTCTCGGGAAAATGGATAGGTCTTATATTTCTCTGAATTTATTTTGCAATACATCTGCGTTCTGAAACTCTGGCTTGTGAAAGAACACGCGGACTGTTTTCTTGATAAACGTTCAGCTGTCTGTATTTCCCAAGAAATGTACACTGTTATGTTGCTTTTTATCATTTGTGTCATTTCATTTGTAGTAAATTTAGTTCGTAATTTATGATTCCAATAGCTGACATACATGGCATTAATTTATATGCAATTATCTAAGGAAAGGTATTTTATCGAAGTTGCACATTGTGTTGAAAAATTTTATATATGTGGTACTTTATTTTTTAGAATATTTTTATGGTTAAGTAAAAAATACGCAATATGTGTCCTCTAAAATAAATTAAAGCAATTCAGCTATAAAAATACACAAAAAAGAGTCTAACAGCAAGAAAAATTATTTTACACAGACTACATAAAGAGAAACTTCACTGTGGTCGACTGAGTTACATTTTCTAGGTTTAACTGTGGCACTCTGAACTACAGTTTCTGATGAAAGCCTTAACATAAGTTAGTTATTCCCGTTGTCAGTAAGATTAACAGTTACACATAAAGGTCCTGATATACATATCTTAACCTCCCATTTCAAGAACTGCTAACATTTTCAAAAATGTTTGCACATAAGTGTGTAAATGTATATATATATATATATATATATATATATATATATATATATATATATATATATATATATATATATATATATATATATATATATATATATATATATATATATATATATATATATTATATATATATATATATATATATATATATATATATATATATATAATATATATATATATATATATATATATATATATATATATATATATATATATATATATATATATATATATATGTATGTGTGTGTGTGTGTGTACCCCAAGGACCTCTCCGATTCTCGATTTCCTTACACATATCAAATGTGCTGACCATTACAAGTCCTGAATCCAGACAGGTTCAAAGGAGGAGCACATTCTTTCGGTGATATGATTCAAACCCACGTGCACTTCCAGTATTTAAGTTACCCTTTTACCAAAATGTTGGGTTCCAATGCCACCATGTTAGAAAAGAGGCTTCTTCTTGCATTTCCTCTCTGGATTCAAGGCTTTTAGTGATAAGAGTATCCAAAAAGAGTGAAGAAGTAGGGATGTTAAGTTGTCATTGTGGCGAAGAGTAACATAACTGGTGAAAGTGACTGGTTGAGTATAATTAAGTCCTGCAAACCTGAGTGCTAGCCCTGGGTTTCTGAGAATTAGGAGAGAAAAACTTTATCTTCTTGTATTTCCAGACATAAGAACTCATACATAACTGTATTTTCACTAACTTTTTTTTTATTCACTCTCACTGGTATTCTAAAATAAATATTTTAACTCCCAGTTCTTATTGATATTATAGTATCCCCTTCCATTTTTTTTTTTATAATTTCGACACAAAAAAATGGACCACTGTGTACAACAGCATGTGATGAAAAGATTTTTATAGCAGAAGCATCGGTACCAACATGAAATTCCATTTAGCCATAAACTAACGCCTTTAACCAGGTATTACACAAATGTTCAACGCTTTTTATTCTCTGAAAATCTGTTGTTGAGAACCACCTTTCATTTTCTTCCTATTTTCTTCCTAAAACCTTCTTCCACAAAGCTTGTAGGCCAGCGATAGCTTTATTAATGTATTGTTTTACATTTATCACTTTATTTTAATTAATTCCACCTACATGAACATTATTGTACATATCTTAAAACATACATAAAAATCTCTTAATTTTTATGTCTAGTTTGATATTTGCTTAGTACTTATAACCCCCGCCCCCACTCTCTCTCTCTCTCTCTCTCTCTTTGTTCCTACAGTGTAGTAAATTGCTTCATCATTAATATTACTAAAAGATTTAGTTGGTTTGTAGTCTTTGTAACTCAGCACGAAATGAAGTAGATTAATAACCATTTGATATGAAACAGAAAAATAAAGCAAAATAGTTTTCATTACTCGGGTACTCTGGCTGTTATTGGGATAGAAATTTATGTTCAACTGAGCTTGAAATTTCCTTTTTATGTCAAGGTACTTATTCTTTTTTTTTTTTTTTTTTTTTTTTACTGTGGTGGGTTATTTCTACCCGAATCCAACTTTACTTTTTTCCCAATTATTCTACTTCCTCACACTATAATATTCGTCTCTTTCAATTTTTTACTTACAGATTGAGCTCTCTCATCGACTGAAGCCAAAGAGGCTTTATTGATGATCGATCCTTTTCAGCGGAAGTTAGTGGCGCCTTACTTGCTTAGACATAATTTCCTTCTGACGGGGGCGAAGGGAAAGTTTTTTTTTTTTTTTTTTACAGCAGTTGATTTCGGAATAATTAGGTGTGGTAATGAAACGCCTATTAATTTTCTGTACTACAACGATAATATTAAATAGGCCTCATGAACTACTAAAAAGGTTATTGAATTTTCTTATGCACTGAATCATAACAAAAGAAATGTTCAAAATTAAGATGGAAATTAGGATGGAAGGGAAACAGTCATTGTGTGGCTCAAGGAGATAAAAAAAAAAATGGTAGGATGAGGGTCATCGTTAACAAAACGTAATACAGATTTATAACAAGTACTTTTGTGTTTTCAGCCTCTCTGAAATATATCATAAATATTATTTTAAGATTTGTTCTACCGTTCCTGGAGCTTTCGGTTATAACTTGATCAATAAGTGAATTCTATAACTTTAATTTTTTTCAATTTGTGGCATCCTTTTCACACTAACAGGTAGGTAAATTCTTATTCAAAATTTTGTAAAGTTATACCGTTTTATATTTAAAAGAAAAAAAAGGGTTTATTATTTAGGGCTTTCCTTTTAAGGAAGGGTTTTATTTTAATATTATAGTAATAAAAGCTCTGTGAGTTACTCCTTATATTAAAACAACTGTCTAACATTTATTTTATCCATGAAAAAAGTCATATGTTTGATAGAAGCTATAACGTCAGTATCAAAATACAAGAAAAAATTTAAATCATGCCGGTCAAAACTGCTTTCACTATTGATAATAGTAATAACCTTGAAAAAATGCAACAGTATCATGGCCCCTTTAATAAGAGTGGCGTCTGGTGGGCTCTTGCTGGCCCTTGCTTTGGGAAACCCTGCTATAAAAGTGTTCCGTTTTCTTTATATTTATGATGATTGCTTTTTTAGTATTCACAAAGGCATTGTATTGCAAACAATGTGTTCTCAAGTATTAAACTTTTTAATTTATGTCGCTCTATTCTCATGAGCGTGTTTGTGGAGAGAGAGAGAGAAACTATGATTCATTTTATTTTTTTTTTCCACAGTTCAAATATTAAAATGAAACTCGAGATATAGCTGAATTCTCACACAATTTCTTTATTCACAGTCTTCTGGGAAATTTATGATGCTTTACAATTGTAATACAATTTCAGGAACATTTTCCTTTTTCTACTTTTTTTTCCGTTGTTGCTTCGACTTCTCACATTACAAAGTTGTTGTAATGAAATTTTTTGCTCTTTAAAGTTTTGCTTTTTAATTGTTTCCTATGTTTTTTTTTTATTATTGGCTTTGTTACTGGTTTCATAGTTATAGGATGATTTTCATATTGAACGTATAGTCATTTTATCCTTGCATTATGCGAAGAAAATGTGAATTATTTTATGTGAGGAAAATTATGTTAAATAAACAATGTTCTTAAATTTTAGATGTGATCATTACCAAAACTACCAAAAACAGCAATTCACTCGCAAGCTTTAGTATTCTTGGGTGTCCATTTTAACTGTCATTGAATAAATGTCCAAAGTAACTTTAAACTACATAAAACCCAGACTTTATTGTGCAGAGCATGTTATACACTTTACAACTTTTGGTAATCCCCTAACTTAGAATTCTTTTAAGTTTCTTTTAAAATAACGGATATCCAAGTAACATATTACATAGAGACATTCAACAATTCCTTAATATATCTCTCGGTAAAAAGCAAAGTAAATATATCAAAGGTTGAAAAACTCAATGCGCATTTCTGGCTGCTATATATAAGTAATTCATGTTGCAAATACTGTGCAAGAGAAGTAGATGTATTTTAACTATAGCTTTCACATATTAAGTCCAAAAGCATTTCCACTAACAACCTTATCATTTAAGCACTGTTAAACAATGAAGACAAACTACCTTCAGAAGTTATGTCTGGCAGTACCTCTGTATTTACAAATGTGAGGCCTGCAGCGACAGCTATGACTGACAGTCTAAGAGGCCAGTCTGGACCAGATCTGAGCTATATGACATATCTAGAGCTGGTTGCTTGCTGGTTAAGTCAACAAAATCGCCCTATTAAGGAATTCTGAGACAACCGAAGTAATTTTTAGAAAGCCAAATCTTACAATAGACAGTTCTTCATCTCCCATGCTTTTACTGTAAATTGTTCAACATTTCTCTTTACCCAGTTTTACTTTTTCGGTATTTTCTGCTATCGTAAAATGTCTGTACGATATATGTCAAAAATCTTTATTATTAAGTACTTTACAACGTTTTTAGAGCCTATGTATACATACGTACATCATATTTATATATATATATATATATATATATATATATATATATATATATATATATATATATATATATATATATATATATATATATATATATATATATATATATATATATATATATATATATATATATATATATATATATATATATATATATATATATATATATAAAGTCTTGGTTGACTTTGGACAGCAGTGGAGAACTATGTGCTGACCTGTCAGTGATACTTCCGCTGCAGGTGCATTTGTGTTGACTTGGAGGTTTGCACATTTGGACACAGCGAGGGTGTCTTGACGCATGCATTTGTGCTCACCTGACAATGACCAGGATTTAAGTGCATTGAGACAATGTGAGTGCGTATGTGTGTTGCACTCGCGGAAGGTATATTAACAGGGGGACAGACTCTTGCAGGGGGGGTCGCATTTTGAGACTGGGTCTGTTTTGGTTAGTGGTGAAGTGTCGAAAGATCGCCGCTGGGAAATCTGTTATTTGTCGCCATAGAAAGTGAGTACCATGACTCATGAATACTTCTGTCTTTTCCAGACATTTGTGGAAAGACCTAGTAGTGCTGCAGTGAACCCCGCTGTGTCTCCCTTATGCATTTTCCTGTTCTGTTTCCATTGTGCATTTTTCTGTTTTGAATAGGAATGACATTTAACACCATTTCAGGTTTTAATATATGATATGTTTCTTTCAACAGGAATTCTGGGTTCGTCTTGTGAGGACGAATATTTTGGGAAGTGGTGTTAATTCTTTTACATACTATATGACATTTATTGTAGTCTAGAATAATTATGACCTTATTACTTGGTTTGGTGGTGACCAGGGTGTTAGTCACTAGTATCAGTTGGTTTAGAATTGGTAACCTGAATGTTTGTGTATCAGATTTCCCTCTAGTGATGTTTCACATTTGTAGGAGGTGGAATTCACTCCATTTCATGATCGTAGCTTTTGTTGAACCACTTTCATTAAATTTGTAAATAAAGTCTAGTTTTGTACGTCAGTGTTTAATTCCAGTAGGCCTTTGTTTAAGAGTAGGTTCAGTGAGAGAAGACGAAGGGAGAAGGAATATGCTGACCCGGGAGCCACTGCTACCAGAGATGTCTTAGGAAAGTAAGATAATTGATTCTGTTCTTAAAACAGATACAGCAATAAGATATGACCCTATTCGACCTGGGGATAGGGCCATTTAACAATGGTGGCAACAGTGGGATTCGAACCCATGCCCCTGAGGAGACTGGTGCCTCAAACCAGTACCTTAGACCGCTCGATTGGCATTGGTGTTAGACATAGATAAATAGATAGTTAGGGTTACTCTTCCGAAGAGACATGCCTTACTAATACTGGTATTGGCATCTCAGAATAGGACTTTGTTGGTTCAGCAATTCAGGGTAGAGATGCTGTTGTGAGACACGCCCGAGTCAGTTTTTCCCGAGTGCAAAGTCTGTGTGTGTGTTTAATAATGTGCCACGGGCCGCAAGGTTTTAATGTGAATAGTGATTTATGGGCGTTAGTTCATATTGGGGAGTGTTTAGGCATATATGATATGTGTATAGTATAAAGTAATTGCGGTATCTTGACCGCTTGTGTGTGTTAAAACACATGAAAATACGCAAGTGTTTTTTTTTTTTCTCTCTCTTTCTTTGGTGAGGGAATTCCCACGCCGTTAAGCAGAGGCGTATGTGTTATCATTTCTTTTTTATTGTTAATTTTAATGTCAGATTAGATTGCTTTTTATTGCACTGCAACAAATTTTTTGGGCGGTGGCTGTAGTGATGTCATCCCCTGAGTGACGTGTCAGTGACGTCATTAGTCTGGGCGAAGTTTCTCACAGTCTGCACCATCCATAAGTAATGCAATTGAATTTTGGGCGTGTCGTATATCGTTTTTTTTTTATATATAACAATTGCCAGTTGTGTGTAAACATTTCTTATGCAAGTGTGTATACATTTCTTAGTTTTTAAAACTTTTTTCTTTTATTTTTCATAATTACACACGTACGTGTGTTATTTTGGGTGCATACGTGCGGGTGGGCTTACTCGACAATCTTTTGCCTTTGGCGATAGGAGAGGCGAGCTCGTCTCTCTTCGGGGTTTTGGCGCTCAGCATTTTTTTTTTCTGTGGGCTTCAGCAGGCCTTGGATGGGGGTGATTGGGGGAGTGAGGTGTTGCACTGAGGGGGTGCAGGACAAATTCTTCTCTCTCTCTCTCTCTCTCTCTCTCTCTCTCTCTCTCTCTCTCTCTCTCTCTCTCTCTCTCATCCGTCTGCTTGAGTCCCGTTTTCTATACACGTGAGGGTGGACTCCCATTCTCTCTACTTGGGGGAGACTAAGTGTTTTTTTGTCGTTTGTCCTTGAAGACACTAAGTTGATCAGCTGTGCGCTCAGCCAGCGGTTTTTTTTCCCATGGGACTTTGGATTTAATTTTGGGGTTTAATTTAATTGTGGGTTTAATTAATTTTGAATTCAGTTTTGAGGTTTAGTTGATTTTGAATTTAATTTTGGGTTTAATTAATATTGAATTTAATTTTGGGTTTAGTTAATTTTGGATTTAATTGTGGGTTTAATTAACTTTGGATTTTATTGTGGGTTGCATTAGTACTTTCTTTGGAGTTTGGGAATTAATTGTTAGAGTAACGGGAATTAGTATTCTGGGTTTCTTACTGTGTGGGAATTCGTTCAGTGGAATTTTTTTTTTTTTCTCTCTGTAAAGGGTGTCCTTTCGCGGGACTTGGGAAATTTTGCATATGTGATCAGCCAAGAATAAGTGAACGGATTTATTTACGAAGACGGAACCTGCAAAAATGAGGAGAGGAAATAGTGATCAGAGATTCCTTAGATCAGCCTGTGGTTGTGTAGGGCGCGGAGATTCAGTCCGCAGTTCGAAGGGTTTTGTTGAAGTTCGGAATAGGCAAAGATCGATGGTTGGCTTGAGTTCTTGGACCCCACGGGTTCGTTGCTTTATTTGTAATGTGTAGGGACACATTAGGAGATTTTGCCGTGTTAAATATTGTGGCAACTGTAAGAGTTATGGTCATCCTTGGCGGTCTTGTCCGTCTCGGAGACAGTATAATGGTAGGCCTGCATTTCAGAAAGTTCCTCACGCGGATTTTTCGAAGGGATCTTGTGATCGGCGGACATTGTCTAAAGACCGATCAGATGTAAGGGAAAACTGGATGGGTAGTTAGGTCTGTGCATGGGATAAATGTAAGGGTTTTTATAGATACAGGTGCCTCTATTAATTTGATGAATTATGAGTTGTTCAGATCGATGTTTCCCGATTGATCTTTGAGACCTGCTAAAGAGACGGTATGTGACATTTTAGCAAATAGATTACGGGTTTTGGGATACGTAGATGTAGATTTGTCTCTTGCGGGTGAAAATTTTACAGAACCATTTTTGGTTATACAAGTGGGTGCTTTGGGGAATACGTCGTTACTGGGTCATCCAGCATGTTGGAGATGGAAAATCTTGGTTCATGCAGGGGTATGTGGTATAACTGTGGGAGTACCTGGTGTGCTTGTGCCTTATGAGGGGACGGATGCGAGTGTGGTAGATGATGATGGATTCGGTGTGCTTGAGGATCTGCGGGTGGATGCTGAATATGTGTCGGTGGATAAGAAGTGTTATAAGGGGGTTTTGTCGGATGGTGTGGTTCTTGACCCAGGTATGGTTGTTATGGTGAAAGTTCGATTGAAAGGAGTGCATAAATCCTCCCATTTACTTTACCGGATTCACTCAATTAGCCAAAGTTTGTCATACGCTGGGAATTTCACTATAAATATTGAGAACTAAATATGCTATTATATTATTTCGTGAATATTCATTATACGGTTAAATGTGAACTAGTCATTAGAAATGAAAAATAAAGTTAAACATATATATATATATATATATATATATATATATATATATATATATATTATATATATATATATATCTTCTTCTAATTTAACGTGCATTTTTCCCATATTATATGGGGTGAATATTGCATTCTTTGAAGGACTATATATGTATATATATATATATATATATATATATATATAAATATATATATATATTATATATATCATATATATATTATATATATGTAAGACTGTCATGTACTATGAACGAGAAACTTAGCTGCTACCGTCACTGCGATTCTTATGTGTATATGGAGTATGACAAATGTACGTAGTGTGCCTATAATCCAGTTAAAATTGAATGTCTTTATACTAATCTTAAAAGTAGACTATATTCTTTCATACTCTCTACAAGATATTTTTAAAATATTTTAAAAACTTCTGATACATATTTTACGTCTGGATGAATAACAAAGAATTAGTTTAAATTAGCTTCCGGTTACAAGGGAAAAACCACACTCCCTGGATTTCAAATTTTTTTTTTTTTTTGGAGAGGACTGCATGGCCAATGAATAAAAAACCATAGTCATTGGCATAACTGAAGCAAAAGTTATTCCATTCATGCAAAAATCTACAATAAGGCCATTTTGGGAGAGGTCTCAACATGCAGGTATCTCCACCTTCGCAGCCTATTAGGTATTTGCGAGAATCTCCATATTCGTTCAATGTCTTTAGGAATAAACAGTGGATAAGGCTTCAAGGTTTATTTTGTAAAGGACTAGAGTAATCTCTGGAACAATTAACTTGTTTAAATTTTTATTCAATAATTTTTGCATACTTATGTGAACAACTTTTTTTCCTCATATTTATTTCAAGTAAAGTCATGTCACTGAATGAATTATAAGAATTATAGTTAAAACTAATATAATGAATGCATCTTTAAAAATATGTTTTCAATATATGAAACAGATGAAAACATTAAAGCCAGCTTGTCTGTTATAGATCTTTAGATTAATTTATTTGTTTATCTCTTATTCATTAGAATAAAATACCTGGGACATATGATGAAAGTACAGTTTTCCGACACCATAGAGCTGGCGTAAAGATAAAATACAAAAGTGAAATAAATAATTTGATACCCCTTGGGACTCATAACGGGACCTAAAAATGTTAGCACAAGTTACAGAGATGGGTTCCCAACACAGGACTTTCAAATGGTTTTTTTTTTTATTTGCCAAAGAAAAAGTAATCAGGTTATTAGGTTCCAAAGCAAGTTTTTCCCATACCTCGGTAGATGTTATTGTTTTTATATTTCTTTTTTGCAATAATTTTAATAGTTTATTTCGCTGGAATATTGGTATAAAAAGACAGCATATCAAAACTAATACAGAAGAAGGAAGTAGCTAACAGATCTTGTATTGCATAAAAAAATCCTAAAGTATTGTTTAATGAACATTTACTATTAGTAAGAAGTTCTATGCTTGATATGAGGAATTCTGCAAATTTCCTGTTAGGTATGTGAATAACATTGGGACACCCTGTTGGTACAATTTCATTTTAAATTGCCTATTTATTTCATCTTCTGTATACGGACAGTTTCCAAAGACATAAATGTCATTCAGTATAATCCCAGTTTTATCAACAGAGTAATTTTTCTAAAGATTAAAAGACCAGTTCCCTTATCTGTTTTTATGATGTGAATAGCGTTGTTGTGGGTCCTTTATGCTTTCATATTCATCACCCTGGTAAGAATTCCACTGAGAATTGGAGAGTCAAGTGCAATAATAATAATAATAATAATAATAATAATAATAATAATAATAATAATAATAATAATAATAATAATAATAATAACGCTTTCATCATCAATCACATTATTAATATTTACCCCTTTACTAATAAGAGTCCCGGATTCCACCTTAGTGTACTTTTCCAGGCTTTCTGTTTTACGGAATATCCCCGTCTTTTATCTATTCGTTTTTCCTCATTTACCTTTCAATTTTACCTTACCCATATTTCATCTTTATACCTTCACTCTTTTATGGTCACCCATTCGCAACCTTTATGCCATTACGGACAAGCGGATGGTCATTGCCACTGGAGGCCCTGAAGTTAAGACCTCGACGGCTACGTTTTTCCACCTAAAATGGGCAAACAACCAAATTACCTCGCCGTTCATGGTCCATTTCATAGAATCGTCCTTATAATGGCCTGTGTTTCTTTTTTTGTTCATCCATTTTTGCTGTTATTGTTTTATTGCTGTGCGTAATGGCACTGTTGCCCCTGAGGGTTGTCTTAATCATTCTTTTCGGTGTTGAATGATTCCTAGACCTGAAAACGACAGGTCCAGTAGAGGTGGTTTTCAGAAATTTCGTCCTTTTGAGACATTTGCGACATTTAGTGCTAATAACGTAAGAAAGATCCAAGACAAGGTCATGAGACAGTGAAGGGGAAGGAAACGCTGATGATATCTGGTAAGCTTTTCCATCATGGAGAGAAGTAAAAAAAAAATCTGCACAGGATTTCAAATTATCCACGGATTCTTAGTTCATGGGCGTGCAAGTGATTTCACCAAGGAAGGTTGGGTCTCACTGTTATCGTTGATGCTCAAGTTTTTCACTTCAAAGGCGGCAAAACCAAAACACAGTTCTTTCAGAATTTGGCCAGGATGATTGAAGATTTATTTTTAAAAAAAATCACAATCTGTGTATATCTACTACGAACAGGTTTATTTTTAGAGTAATTTTATTCAATCTAGTCATCATATAGATTCTTTCTCATCTTTAAGTTTTCCAAAAGAATGATTATTTAGGAAAATCTCGTAAAGAGCGCTGGTTCTATTTTCACCATCGCTCCAGAATAGCTAGGGCATAGCTGTTTCTGCTGGACACCAAAATCCACGAAGCTCTATGCCTCTGACGACAAGCAAGGATAAGATGTTTTCTTTTGTCATGTATGCACCATTGCATTGGTGCAACTTCGAGACAGCCGTAATTATTTCACGAATGAGCTCAGTCCTAATGTGTAGGATGAGACGCATATGAAACGTCTCTTTTAAGAAAACATGCAGTACTATGAAAAGGTGAGATTATGGTGCCCTAACTACGTTCAATTCTAACACCTCTGGAGAAGTGACAAGCTTGTTATGTGGAAGGACAAACGAGCAACAGGATAAGAAGCACTCCGTAAGTTTATGGCCAATGAAGTCAGAATTTACCACCAACCGCTGTTGACTCTGGCCTCGTTGTACACTTCTCTCGAAAACGGTGAGATATGCAGAATATTCAGCGGTTTCAGGATAACACACGAGAAGTTTTCAAGTTATCATAAAAGCAAATAAAACTGATTGTATATAAAAGAAATATATCTATATATATTGTATATATATATATATATATATACACCCACCCACCATATCAAATATACCCATATATATATATATATCTATATGTATATATATATATGCAGTTATATATATATAAATGTTTAGAGGGATATATATGAATGGTGATATATATATATACATATATATATATATATATATACATATACATATATATCAAATGTTTGTGTATCTGTGTCTATATCTATATGTATATGCAATGTGCAGTTATGTTCCATAAAATGTTTAGAGGGGATAGACACAAAATCAACCAAGCTGGTATGCCTATTGTAATGACCTCCTTCGACCGTCACAATAATTAATATAGATATCCAAATCAGGTTCTTTCACACCTGAATGATCAGGGCCACAGTGGTATTTTTGTCTTTTTTTTTTTTTTTTAGAACACTCCAAAGAGCCAGATCGCAGTAGCACACGAGGACAATATGGAATACTCAAAGAGGGATAAAAATACTATAAAAAAATTGCTAACAAATTTATTACAAACAATACCTTGATAAATTTTAGACAGCCCCCGAAAAGCTGAAACATTTAGGGAGGTAGAAACGCATTCAATAACAAAACACAGATACTACCGTCATTCGCCTAGCTAACTTTCGCTCACGAAGTCGAAGGGAAAGAAATAAGGGAGGGTTAGGAATTTACCTTGCACGCCAGTGCGTATTTAACTCTATCATGCGACAGTGAGAGAAAAAGACAGAAGAGAACCTCAAACCTATTCCTATAATTTATACAGTATCCAAACAAAAACTAATATTTACACTGATAATTGATGATGCCATAAGGAATATGTATACAAATCGATGCAGGCGAGAAACACTGACGTAACGCAGCAATAAGGCTGTCCAAAAGGCACGAAGAAACACTTCACACTGGCAGGGTGAAAACTGACACGCGTCAGTGGCACCCCAAAGAAGAAATTAATGCTTTATATGCCCTTACCAAGTGTATCATACAGAGAAAGCCTTGTCACGACTCTGAAGGACAAGCACGGTAGCAGTGGCGAGGGCGGAGACCCAAAATCACACCTGCAGGTATCGCAGGTAAGGCAGGAAAAAGCAGTGGAGAACTCCGGGAGGCACAGGAGCGTAGTCAACGCACAGGATCAAAAAGACGTATTCTTCTGCAGGTGAAGGATTACGGCAAAGTCCCCAGGTGTCCTGCAGACAATCCTCCGAGGCCGTGATCTAACTCTCCCAAAGATACTGCCAACGTAAAGCCGTAGGTAAAAGCTGTCCTTCCAGTATGAAATAGCCGAGCACACTCCGCACACTAGCCCGCAAGAATCCCACAATGCAGACGAGAACGGGAAAAGCGAGCCGTCGAACGTCCAGAACATGAAAAGATAAAAAAAAAAAAACACTCATGGGCGAGGTACCACTTAAACACAAAAGAACCCGTGGTGGGGAAAAACCCTAATTCAGCTTCTCGTGACTGAGCAAAACAAAGCAAAAAAAAAAAAAAAAAAATTACGGTAAAGTCACGAATAAATTCAAATTACGAATAACCTGCATGCAATTATTACACTATGTAACAAACAAACAAAAATATATGAATGGTGAGACAACGTTTTACTTTGACAAAGCTCTCTCTTCATTTCCAAGAGTCGACCACTATTGAAATTGACATGTTTATATTGTGAAATTTACTTGAGCCTGGCACAGATTGGAATGCTGTTCAAGAGTGGCATTTCAATTTGCTGTAGCCTTATCGGTCCTGGCAAGTACTCTTGAGAGGCTCACAACAGAGAAGCGAGAAATAACAATTTCTCGTCAGCCAAGGCAATCGGCGCCATGAATCTCAGATTTATACTTTTTCTGATTCACACAAATTTGCACGCAAGATCGGAAGCCTTTAGGAATAACTGAAGTCAGCGCTGCTGTAAAAGACCATGATTCACATCGTTTTACGAAGGAATTAATAAATAAAAAAACTGCAATGACCTGGTTTCTCAGAGTCAGCAGTAGTAGGCTATAATTTTCCTATATTTTAAAATGAGGAGAAACAAGATATATATATATATATATATATATATATATATATATATATATATATATATATATATATATATATATATATATATATATATATATATATATATATATATATATATATATATATATATATATATATATATATATATATATATATATATATATATATATATATATATATATATATATATATATTTATATTTATATTTTATATTTATATGTGTGTGTGCATGCATGTAAGTATATACATACAATTCTACAGTGATAGTTATCGGCTTTGCTTACCCTCAAGAAGCAGCGATTTGGGCACACTTAGTTTAAATTGTATTATGTCTCTGCCAAACTTTGCAGTGACTTACATGCCTAATAGATAGCTGATTGCATTAGGTGGCAACCTGGGAAAAGAGGGCTGTGAGACTAACTTTTCGGAGACTCACTGAGAACCGGAAGGGTAACGCCATCTTGGGTCACCCAAGACAAAACTACCCTGAGTGTTTCTTCGTAGCTTATAATCATGAGTTTTTTTCCTGAGTTTTATGTAACTAATATCTTTCGAATTGTAACATTTTGCAACATTAAGTTTCTAAAAACATCGTTTAACCCTGCAGCTAAAATGTTTGGAATTTTGCTTTAATTGGAATTATTTTCAATTTACCCTTTCTTTACCTCACGTTATAATCTCTCCCTTAAGCTGTTAGATTTGTGTTACCTTACTAACAACCCTAAAACTGAAATATTTTAGTTCAGCAGTGAAAATATTGCCTTCCACAGTCTCCTACAAAGATTTCTTCTGTTTTTAATAAGTACTTGTAAGAAAATGTTTATTAGTCAGATAACTGATTATCTCACTTTCTTACTTTCATATCGATTTAGATTTACTTATTATCATACTATTAGTTAGTAGCTACCACTTTTATATTACATGTGGGCATATCCAGTCAAAGTTCGTGTGGAAGGAGATCAGTTCTTTTTAGTCTCGAGTCATAAGGCTTTATGAAAAATAATACATTTATCCTCATCTTCCCAATAATTTAAAATTTACCTGAATGTTATTTTTCGTTCAGAATCCAGCCTAAAAATAATTTTACCTTTGTTCTTTATCTACCTTATTTTGTCCCCTTTTATCTATATATGTTTGCGTATTTATCAGTTCAGTTCCACCCAACCACTGTCTCATCTTTGCTCCTTTGGCCGTTTGTAGTCATCTGTCCAAAGGGCTCATTGCACACGGTCAATGCAAGTGGAAGTCCTGTTGTTGTGACCTCTAGACCCTCGTCATCTCCTTAAAAGGGACAAACACAACCCTTTTACCTAGACAGTCATGGCCCCATTCACGGGAGAATTGTCCTTGTAATAGTTCGTAGTTTGTTTTTATGCTATTTCGTGGTTATTCTTTTTCTGGTGTGCGAAATGGTACCATAGCGCTTGAATGTTTTATTTTCTCAGAGAGAGAGAGAGAGAGAGAGAGAGAGAGAGAGAGAGAGAGAGAGAGAGTGAGAAGAGAGAGAGAGTTTTTAATACACATTACGAAGCACCTGGTGAAGGTTTGTTGACCCACTTATGGAAGGGAATGTAACTTAAATGTCATTTGAGCTCCTTCACTTGCGACTTATAGCTTCCTCGTCTTCATGCATGTAGGATAGCCACCCCCTCCCATATGATATATATATATATATATATATATATATATATATATATATATATATATATATATATATATATATATGTGTTATCATGTGTACATTGTAAATGTATATATATGTATGTATATATATATATATATATATATATATATATATATATATATATATATATATATATATATATATATATATATATATATATATATATATACAACAGTATAAAATATATGTATATATATATGTATATATATAAATATATATATATGTATATATATATATATATATATATATATATATATATATATATATATATATATATATATATATATATATTGCATACTATATTGGAGGAATATTGAACGAAGACGAAATTTATGTTATTTAGCAGTATATTGAATTTATAAAAACAAAAAGCGAAAAATGGTATGAGCTGAAGTTACCCAACAACAGTTTTTTTATGTTAATTATGATCAGAACCAACAACATTATTTGCACAAAAATTTTGACTAACATGAAGAAGATACTATTTATGATAAAAAATTTAATAAAAATTTCAAAAAGAAAATTCTATGAACATAAAATGCAAGACTTCAGAGGAAAATGCTTTTAGTTCAGTCAACGCAAAAAAACATGTTGTTGGTTTTACAAACATTTCTTGTAATTTAAATTTTTAAATTTATTTCTTTGTTATTTGATCATTTTTAGTTTTTTACATTTTAGAATAAATGTGGTCTTTTTACTAAGATGGATGTTTATTTGTAAAAAAAGTCCTTTCAATTACAAGTTGAAGAAAATACTCTGGCTAGAAGATGGACTTTTGAAAAAAAAATTCAGATTCTAGGAACATAAAAAATGGCAAAAAAAAAAACATTTCATTAAAGTTTTGTTCCTCAATGTAAAGATCAGATACTTTGCTAAAGATGGACTTTTCGAAGATTCTAGGAACATAGGCAAGGAAATTTCATTACAAGTTTTGTTCCTCATGAAGAAGATACTCTGGCTAGAAGATGGACTTTTCGAAGATTCTGGGAACATAGGCAAATCCTGCTGCAGATGGTTTTGCTGCATGAGTTTCATTAGTTTCATGAGCAAAGCAGAACCTTTCTTTGTGTATATTTTAGTTTTACGAGATTCTTTCTTGTATAGAACTATCCAGGCAATAAGAAGTAAAATTCCAAACATTCTAAATTTACCTATTTTAATTTTATTTCTCAGTTTTATGTTTTCTGTTATTTCTGGGTTGATTTTCCTTACACGACGTTTAAATACTTTTCCACGAGTCTTAATTATTTAATTGTTACTAAGATGGATGTTTATTCCATGTGGACCAAATAGTTTCGTGATAATTATCCCAACCCCAAAACTCTCCGTTGCGTGAAGGGGAGAGTTTCTCAATTGCTCAATTACTTGAATGGACTTTCCTGTTAGTAACTCTAAAACGGCTCCAAAATGGTCGCGAAATTGGATAACTATGGAATCCTGAAATTCAGTTACCAGCACTGGTATGGAAAAAATAAACAAGACTTCCCGCGAAGATTTTTTAACGCAATAAAAAATGGAAAAAGAGGACAAAACTGATTGTTTACGAAATAATTCGCCTAATTCCTTATTCTTTCTTCATGAAACTTATGAAGTGTCACTTTTAATTATCTTTACATAATTTTTATCAAATATTTTATTTTCGTTATATTTCCTGTTTGTTTTTATGATTATTTGTTACCTCTCTCTCTCTCTCTCTCTCTCTCTCTCTCTCTCTCTCTCTCTCTCTCTCTCTCTCTCTCTCTCTGGAAACCTAAATATTGACCTTCTCTCTATATCCTGGTTTTTGTTAGCCAGATCACACCTCTGCATTTTGTGATGGTTTTGATAAATTGAACATTTTTGTTTAGCCTTCATAATTTTCATTTGCAGGTCACCATGAATTCTGGAAAAATTCATATAAATTGAAGATACTGGAATACAAAATATCAAAGTCTTCTGCTTCATTTGTTATTCTTTTTTATTTGTTTATTTTCTTTTCCTATTTCTTATTATGTAACAAAGTCTCTCTCTCTCTCTCTCTCTCTCTCTCTCTCTCTCTCTCTCTCTCTCTCTCTCTCTCTCTCTCTCTCTTCAACTGTCTAAATTTTTTGAATGCTATATCCTGGTTAAAAGTTATATTTGCATTCTGCATTTTGGTTTTGTGGTTTTGATAACTATTTTCCCTTCTCGTTTGAAGTTTTGTTTATTTCTTCAACTGCAGGCAACAAGTCTTTATATGGCTGATCTTTAGATTAAAATGAAGATTTTCAAAATAAAAAAAGGATAAATTTTTTGTGCATAATAAGTTTCTGATGTTTGGAACGAATAACTTTTGTTTATCTTTGTCCTAAATACTGTGTAACAAATCTCTATTTTTTATCTAAAACTCTTTATCAATTTATAGTTTCATGTGCTCTGATGTTTATTATTTCCTAGAGGATTCTTATGTATATATATATATATGCTATATATATATATATTTTGTTTATCTTTTAACTGTAACAGTTTTATATATATATATATATATATATATATATATATATATATATATATATATATATATATATATATATATATATATATATATATATATATATCTTGAGGTGAGAACTGGGTCTCCACTTGTATTTTTATATTTATGATAAAAATAAGAGGATAGGAGAAACAGAATATTGGGCACTTTTGTAATAACATCAAACAGCAACAAGTAAACATGGAGGAACTCTATCCACTCCAATCTTTTTAGGAGGGAAACTTGGTCTCCTATTATTAATTGTAAATGACGTAATTAACTGCTATTTTTTAAGTTCCATTAATCTGTATTTCTCTTCATCGAAGTGACTGATTTATTTTAATGTTGCAAGGAGCTTACAGTAATAAGCAAATAAGCCTAATTTTTCTGGCACAAAAGACCTGTAAAATCTAATTCCTTTTGCCCTTTTATGAATTATATGCCTTTTCAAATAATTATCGTTTGAGATGAACAACGATTAACGACCAAAACCATAATTTTTGTAAGAGTTAGAGTTCATCCAAATGATTACAACGCAAAGGAGGCAGGTAGCATCTGCATAAGTAACTAGAGACTCTTCGGTTAGTTTCTTGTTTGAGAAATACTACCTACGGAGGACAAGAGCGTATACACTACACCCCAATGATTCCATATAATTACTATGTACCACAATGCAAGAGCAGATACCTCCAAAGTTAATATTTGTCAGAACTTGATTCTGTTACCATTAAATGAGAAACACTGGCAACTACACTATTATGTCAACAGGTCCCATTAGTAACTAAGATTGGGAATGACACAGAATTTACGTGGAATTTGATAAACACATCCATCAGTATTTTCGAGAGAGTTCTTTATTAGTACTTATTTATGACAAATCCCGTGTAAGTCCTGTGATTGCTTTAATATTAATTAAGATGTAAAACCAGTGCATAAGCATAGAAACATATAAAGTACAAAATTATCATTAGCTTCACAATGAACAATATTCAACAAGTGAGGCGTTCCTAGAAAGATTATGTAATAATAATAATAATAATAATAATAATAATAATAATAATAATAATAATAATAATAATAATAATAATAATAATAATAATAATAATAATAATAATAATAATAATAGGATAATTGATATTTTTAATTAAATTGTAATGGGAAAAATCTTTTATTTTTAGTGTGTTTTGTAATGTTAAAGTTTGGAAACATAAGATGTAACCGAAAGCTTTATTTATGGGTATTTCCCTAATATCGCCAAAACTTTGTCGAATATATATTTTCAAGCAAAACTCTATTTCAGGTTGCTATAAGAGCGCGAGAGAGGGCTGAAAATATTGGGAATTTTTCATCAAAGAGATTATATGAAAGGCTACTGAATGGTATCAAAGAGACTAGAATACAGGCATGGGAATGGTTATCAAAAAGGTCACAAAATAGGCCATTAAGTGATTATCAAAGATATTTTGAAATATCTGGTACCTAGAGTGATCACCCATTTAGAAATAGGTTGAGTTACAATGCAATGCTTTCAAGACTTTGAAATCTAAAGAAAGGACAACTGAAAATTATGATATGGCACAGTGCCTAATCCACCTCTTTTCTTTCAACACTGGCTACACTGGAGACTTTCTGTTGCCTCTGCACTTTCTGCTGGATGTACCACAAGGAAAATGGGATGCCGGTTATAAATCCTGACCAATTGCATCCTCTCGAAGATGTCCTTTATATATGTACTTTCACACACGCCCATATCAACACACAGGTCAACATTTTTTAAGTTCCATTAATGTGATCTTAGTGATCTATTTTATGTCAGGAAAAGGACAAAAGGTTCAAATTTTTCTGGCACAAAAGACCTGTAAAATCTAATTCCTTTTGCCCTTTATGAATTATTTTCCCCTTTCTCAAATAATTATCTTTGAGATGAACAACGATTAACTCACCCAATTTTTGTAAATGGACATCCAAATTTAAAAGACCAGGTAGCATACAAAAATCAGAGACTCTTCAAATTTTCTTGTTTGAAAATAACCAACAAGGACAAGAGCGTATAACATTAAAAACACCCCCAATGATTCCATATAATTACTATTACTTCACAATAACATACTCCAAATTAATATTTGTCAGAACTTGAAGAAGTTCCCATTAAATGAGAAAATACTGGCAATGAATTATGCCAAAGGTCAAGTAACTAAAATTGGGAATGACAAAAAACTTACATTTGATAAAAACATCCATCAATATTTTCGAGAGAGTTCTTTATTAACTTGTTTATATCAAATCCCGTGTAAGTCCACAAATTGCTTTTTAATATTAATTAAGATGTTAAACATAAGCACAGAAACATATAAAAACATATGATTAATACAAAATGAACAATAATCAACAAGTGTAAAATTCCTAGAAAATTATGTAATAATAATAATAATAAAATAATAATAATAATAAAGATAATTGATATTTTTAATTAAATTGTCCCACAAAAATCTTTTTTTTTTATAATGTTTTGTAATGTCAAAGTCTGGTACATAAGATGTAACAAAAGTTTATTTATGTCTCCCATCTAAAACTTTGTCCAATATATATTTTCAAGCAAACTCTATTTAGGTTGCTATAAGATTTTCAAAAAGCTGGAAATATTGGGAATTTTTCATCAAAGATTATATGAAAGGCTACTGAATGTATCAAAGAGACTTAATAAAGGCATGGAAATCACTTATCAAAAGGCCAAAAGTAGGCCGTTTTGATTATTTATTTTGAAATATCCGGTACCTAGAGTGATCACCCATTTAGAAATAGTTAAGCTCAATTGCAATGCTTTCAAACTTTCAAATTAATGAAAGGACAACTGAAAATTATGAGTGCCTAAACTGGCTTTCTTTCAACACTGGTCTTGAGACTTTCTGTCTTTGCATTTCTGCAAAGACAATAGTTTCCATCTTAAAGAGATGCATCCTATCGAAGATGTCAACTATGTTTAAGACACACACACACACACACACACACACACACACAATATATATATATATGTGTGTGTGTGTACTTATGGGCTGAAAAATACATAAAAATACCTATCAGTTTTATTGGTAACTTCCAGTTTTAGAAATAGAAGCCAAATTGTGTTAAAAATGTCATTCTTTGAAAGGAAATTTTAACTTTTATTCACACTGTTTGTTCTGGAATTGGAAACAGAAAACATTTGACATGTTCGTGGGAAGAATAAGTAAAAATTTGTAGTTTTTTCTATTTTTCATCCATCCAACACTAACTTTTTTTATATTTTTATCGCTGATATTTTTCTTCGCAGTTCTGCATCATACATCTCGATGGTGGCTATGCATTTAACACTGTCCAAAATTATTACAATGAAATGGATAAAACCATTGGCAGATATAAATAAAAAAAAAAGATGTTGATATAAAATACATAATATGAATATATATATATATATATATATATATATATATATATATATATATATATATATTTATATTATATATGTGTATGGTTTGTGTGTGTGTGTGTGTGTGTTATGTGTGTGTGTGTGTGTGTTTGTTGGATGGACTGTAAAAATAAAAAAGCTATTTATATCAAAATGATTTTTGGACAGATACAAATTTACTTATTCTTCCTTGAACATGTCAAATATTTTCCCACGAACTGTTTCCAATTTCAGAATGGAAAACAGTGTGAATAAAAGTAAAATTTCTTTTCAAACATGACATTTTTTAACACAATATGGCTTCTATTTGTAAAACCGGAAGTTACCAATAAAACTGATAGGCATTTTTTTATCCTGCCACCGATTTTTGGTTTTTAAACCTTACTAACGTGAAAATATTGGTACGTAGCATTTTCCGAAGTGGACGATTCTGAATTTGAAAATTTCCAAGTTATATAATTTTAGATAGGAGAGAGAGAGAGAGAGAGAGAGAGAGAGAGAGAGAGAGAGAGAGAGAGAGAGAGAGAGAGAGAGAGAGAGAGAGAAAAGACCATGCATATGCTAAGTATATAATTTTAAATGACGCAAGATTTAAACTTATGAGACACTTGAGAAATAATTTAGTTGATCATTAACCTGGATTATCTCCTCTTTCAAAAATCCATAGAATTCTATCTTACAGTAATATTCAGAGAGAAAATTCCATCCTTCCCTACACCAGTTTCACTACTAGTGAGTCAGAGTCTCGTGAATCCGAATCCTATAAGGAATATATCACAATCTCTACTTTTATTCATGAGACAATTATTAGATAGTATTTCAGATTTTTTTACAAAAGCTGTGTATGTTGCAGTTTATTCAGTACTGCTTTAAAATCGATGCAAGACTCAAAAAATTAAAATCTTTAGCAAAGAGATGGGAGACTGTTACAACCATTTGAGCACCAATAGTGTAATTTTCCAGTATATATACTATATATATGCTATGTTATATTTATGTTTATTCAAACTGGAGTACGCCCCGAGAGCTTGTGTTTGTAGGGAGACAGCGCAAGTCGCATTATAGGAATAGTGTATAACTCAAATGCATTACTTCCTTCTCCTTTGTTATTGAGCAGATATCGTCAGTGAAATGTCGAATATTTTTGGCCTCATTCATTGTAAAAGGTCGATTTTCCTGTGAAATATATACAAATGTTTCTGCAACTTCTTGTGATGCAGTTAAAATTGTGGGGATGTTTTATAGAATACTGTACATATTGTTCTCTTTGGTTTTAAAATGCTTTGGTTCAAAATCGGGGGACAATCGTTTATAACGAATTTTGTTACTATATTGACTCATTTTTAATGTACCTCCTTTAATCCAAAATATTTTTCTTTTTACAAAAAAATTATACACTATAGACTCCAAAAACCATGAGCAATTGAATAGATACTACAAATTTTCTCTCTGTTTAATCTGAAACATGAAAGAGAGACAGAACTCAAATAGTTGATGTCTACACTAATGCTGATAAGTTTATCACTTTAAAACCAAAATACGGTTTTCAGTTCCGATATATTAACAAAAAATGTAGCAAAAAACTGCACTCGGTAAAATTACCTTATTTCAGAATTTTGAAGAATATCAAATTTAAAGATTCTGGGTTTGCATCCATATCTGTCTCCATCTCAAAATACACTTGGACTGTTATCGGTCCTTATACCCAACTCTTCCAAGAAATATTACACTAAAATTCACAGACATCGATCTGCAACTGTGTAACACTTGTTCATCTTATGTGTTGTCTTGGACAAGCGTATTAATAGGTAATAGCTGTTGATCGACGTGGTCCTACCATAAGTGTAACTGAATCACGAAAATATGGAACGTGATGAATATATAAATAAAGACAAAATCCACGAAGGAAAGAGCAACATTGGAGTGCTGCAAGGCCTTTCGACTTATAGTCCTTTACTTAGCAGTCTGCTAAGTAAAGGACTATAAGTCGAAAGGCCTTGCAGCACTCCATTGTTTCTCTTTCCTTCAGTGGATTTTGTCTTTATATATATATTATTATATTTATTTATATATTATATATATATATTATATATATATATATATATATATATATATATATATATATATATATATATATATATATATATATATATATATATATACATATACACATACACACAGTATATATCAGTTACGGTCAATGTACGCAGTTAGTAAATGTCAAACATTTCTATTTAATTTTAATATCTTGTTTTTCAAAGTGTATATTTTCCATTCAAACTTCATACCATTATTATAAATTCTGATTGCATGCATTTATGAATCCACGCTGTCATGAGATTTTGCATAGAGACAAAAATATTGCTGCGATCACCGCAATCCCTGACCATCACATTCTCGAATGGGTTATGTTTTGCTCAAGAGCCATTTTTTTTTCCTGAATGCACATCATTTCCTGCTGATGTACACCACGGCAAATGGATGTTCAAGGTCAAAACGACATTAGCAGTGCTGTGGAGCAATCATTCATTAACAGATTTGGAAACCAGACCCCAATGAAATTCATTATCAAAATACACCTTTGATGTGCTTTTCAATAGCTTTCATTAATAATTATATTGTTAATGCGTTATAGGTGAATTGAGCGATTTAACTCTATAATGGTTGTTTCCAAACCAAATACCATTTTATTACCCAAACAGAAAATATTTTTCAATAGGAAATAATTCCCTCTGATGTCATTTGGACTGTTTTTGAAGGATCAGTGTCGAATAAGAAGCAAAAATTCAAATCGTTTGATATACATGTCGATATTTACATACAAAATCAGCTACCATTTGCATTCAGAATAACCCTCATTTCCCAAAAGGTCTAAAAAACTGACTCAACTGAGACAAAATTCATTAACAAGTTAGCTTATCGTAGGCTGGCTGCCAACAACTAAGTAAATAAGATGTGGGTATATTGATAAAGTAAACGAAAATATTTTCTCTCTGATGCTAATCATATAAATAACATGATTAAATTTACATTTAGGCATTAGTATGAAAAAGAGTACGATTGACAATTAAGGAGGATTCCGTAAGTTAAAGATAAAACAGTTTTGAAATTGAAACAAAGTCCGCTTCGTTTGAAAGAGATCCAGGAATTCGGAAAGATCTTGTACTTCGATGGGCGGAATGATTCTTTCAATCCTTAGGAAATCACTCTGACGCTATACTCTTGCAGACTAAGCTGAGGAAAGGCAAAGGCCTTACTCCTCCTGGGAAAGGTTATTAGTTCGTCTTTGAGACTCTTCTCGAAAAGACCTTTCACACTAACTGAAGGGAAGCATTTGATAAGTGAGACATGAAGAAGAGAGGGCAGTTGAGGCAGGGAGAGACTAATGTACAAATATACGTGGTAGAAAATTTCTTTTCATTTGTGGATGTATGTACTGTGCTGGTATGATACATTAATCGACCAAGAATGAACGATTACAAGTCTCATTGACTTTTTGTTTAACTGTGTGTATATGACAGTTAATATTTGCTCTAAGAAGTAAATACTACCTAGAAAGGTAGGAAAGCAAGATTGCAGAAAGGAAGCAGGTGTGGGGGTAAGATAAAAGGCTAAAAAGTTAGTGTGGCTAGGAGCTGAATAAGACGCTGCAAACACCATTCGGTTGTGCGTACAGTACACCACGTTAGGTATACAAACGCCCCTACCGTTCTATAGGGTATTGAATAAAGAGAAGACAAAAATATAATTTTCTGTAAACATGGAGCCCTCTTTATGCATTATGTAAAATAAGGGTAATATTTTAGTATATATACGATCAGTTGAATAGAATTTCTACCTGCAAACATTATTATTATTATTATTATTATTATTATTATTATTATTATTATTATTATTATTATTATTATAAGAAGGTCAATCATGTGCCCACAAAGCAGAAGTCCCATCCTTGCAAAATGTAAAACATAAATCTGTAAATGTAGATAGTCATAATTTTGTAAATGAACACTGGAATGGAATATTTGTTTGCAAACTTTATTTTATAATTATTTTGAATGAATGTTATAAGATTTATGTTTTATGTTTTATAAATGTTTTTGTTTATATAAATATATGATATGACCTATATATAAATCCTATATATATATACTAAATATATATATATATATATATATATATATATATATATATATATATATATATATATATATATATATATATATATATATATATATATATATATATATATATATATATATATATATATATATATTGATTTTTAAATATATATTTTTATATATATATATATATATAAAGTTGGTGCTATGACAAATTCTACAAAAAATGAAATGACAATATTATACACCGAACTGAAATATTTCCTAGAATCAGGAAAACCCTGAAATATACAAGTAGCAATTTTCTTTGACTGCGTCATCTGGTTATAACAATTTATTAAAAATAATTATAATATAAATTTTGCAAACAAACATTCCATTTTTTTTTTACAGGGCAGATCATTTATCTAAAATTATATTCAGGTTCTTCGGATTTCTTTTGAGCACAAGATCACTACATTGCAATCGCATATGATTTTTAAACACTTATAAGACTTAAGCTTTCCTCAAAAAAATCACGACATCCCAGTTTTCTTTAGATCAGTCCAATTTTCAATGTAAAAAATTCGTTGCCATCATTAATTAAAAATGGGGATCGATGATATCATTAATTACCCAGAGCTGTCATCTTAGAATTCAACTCTTCATTGTTCGTTTTAACATTTTAAAAATTGCCACCATTTGTTGTAGTCGGTAATGGGGCTGGGGAAATTTCCCGTTATTCATTAGAAAATGTGGGTAACCTTGCAGCATCTGATTTTTAAAAAAATATGTTCGTTTTAGCATAACATCTGACCAGTGAATAGCAGTTCTTCATTGGGAGGGTGGGTAAAGCTCTCAGCTAGTACACTGTTGGCCCAGCGTTCAACTCTCCGCCCGGCCAGTGAAGAATTAGAGGACTTTATTTCTGGTGATAGAAATTCATTTCTCGTCATAATGTGGTTCGGATTCCACAATAAGCTGTAGGTCCCGTTGCTAGGTAACCAGGTGGTTCTTAGCCACGTAAAATAAATCTAATCCTTCGGGCCAGCCCTAGGAGAGCTGTTAATCAGCTCAGTGGTCTGGTTAAACTAAGATATACTTAACTAGTGAATAGTTAATCTGGGACATGTAGAATTGTGACACGTATTTCTCGACAATAGAATGTATTTGAAATTTCCCTACATATGTGGAAGCAACACAAATATAACACGTCCATCATTCAGGTAGGGAGTTACAGTAACACCTTCATCGATACTTAAGGCTTGACTCACTCCTTAGTGCCTTCAGTACAGTATAAATGTATTGTCCAGTACTTGGTCAGAAGTGTATGGGAGCGAATGCATTGCGACTGACGACCTCTGAAGAACAAACATTTTCCTTTATACACATAATTCTCCCATGAAGAATGAGGTAGACTCAAACGCTCCTTGGTTATTGAAACCTTTGCATGTGTGGTGACTTGAGAAAGACTTTCCAAACAATTAGTGGACTCTCCAGACCTTTTAATTACTGTTTTTTTATTATTTTGTTGTTGTTGTTAGTAATTACCTGTTATGTATATATATTTTAATCTTTAACACTTCCTCGTAAAGGGATCATTTAAACCGTCAACAAAGTCTGGCGATGAAAACACCAATGGTTTAGAAGAGATTTTTGAACAAGATGAGTTTCCTGTCTCTACCGGCAGCATAATATCGGAAGCCCTAGTAAAAATTTCAAGCCTAAAACTTAAGTTTTTAAAGAGGTCAGAAACTAGAAAAAAAGGGTATTACCACGAGATTAAGTAAACTTCTTAATGCATATACGTATTCGTGGGAACAGCGAAGGGAGAAATTAGGAGGTATTATATAAGGAAAAAATGTTAAGGTATAAGGAACTAACCTTAATTTCCCGATTTTTATTTATACAGTGTTGAGTGAGTTGAAATATGGAACAGAAAGCACTTAGGATTATGTTCATTATCTTAGTTTTCATAGATTAAGGGAGAAAATATGTTCGTATTTTTCACCGGAATAATATTTTAAATGCGTATATTTCAATAGCGATGGCGTTCTGAGCTTTAACTGACGCATTTACTGATAACTTTCCAGGATTCACCTCTGCGTTACTGCGAAATTTGTTGCTTGTATGATTGAAAATGGTAGCTCTCTGATGCCGTACCTCAAGGGTAGAATATATTCACAATTTGTACTGGAAAAGGTCTATTTTATTAACATTAAAAAAAGCATAAGATTTACAGAAACGTTTGCAGACCATTTTATTAGCTACTTTCATTTCTGTGGAGATGCATTTTGTTCCATGTTATTGCCAAAGGGAATGGCTGTTATTTAGGACATTAAATAAGGAAAAGATAATCTGGTTTTCAGTGATCACTAATCCCCCCCCCCCACCCCCACCCCGCCTTCTTTTTTGCACGGTACCTGCCGCGGCTTTTTGCCTCCTTTAAAGAAATATCTTTCCCAAGCCGTCAACTGCACCCGGCGCCCTCGTACTTATTCCTTTGCTGAAAAGAATAGCGAGCTATAAAAAAATAGACTTACTTCTTCGTTAAATCAGAGTATACCGTAAAGTTCTTCAATAACTTCCCTGTACTTTCCTTTTCCGTTGCTTATTTGCTTGTGGATATTTGTGACTGCAGTACGTTTTTAGTTTTTCCATAAACTGCACAATATATTTCGTTACTGTCTGTAGACAAAATAGGCTACCACTACGGAAATAAAGCCACCCTTATTTAATAATCTCTCTATCCCGGCTGTTGTATAATATAAATGCGGAGAAATTGTTATACAGCAAAACAGCTCATTTTCCATAGACTGATATATATTTTTTTTTATTCACTTGTATGTATAAGAATGAATTATCACTTGAGCATGAGTTTATTAGTATTACATTTTGATAAAACGTGACTTGTAAAACAGTAGCCTCAATGTTAAGAGTATTTTTCGGCAAAAATTTGAATAATTAATTTCATAATTTATTCATTTGTCTGATGCAGTAGCATTATAAAACTGAAATGCTAATTGGCGTGACTGACTATGAGATGCATTTGTATTCGTACACTAATTTGCAGGCATATTTATTCTTTTTAGCTATTTTATCAACCCTAGTTTTATAATAATCACAACCATATCAAAACTTCCCTTTGACCAATTAACAAGAGCATATTATAAAAGGAATGTAGAACTAATAACATTTAACGTTTTTTTACCAATAAAAACAAATCTCAGCTTCAAGAAATTTTACCACAGAATTTAATTTAGTCGATAATTCAATTGAAATGCTTTGAAATTATTTGTTTATATTTCCAGCACTTGCCACATAGGAAACAGCACTACGGAAGACAGTTATAGTACCACTTGAGAATTTACACCAAAGGATTAATGTTTTTTGTAATATATTTGACATATTTCTCTGTGGTATATAATATGTTAACACAAGCATAACAGAAAATTCATTATGACAAATAAAGCTTTCTTCCGCATTTATACACAAAATCATTAATTCCTCGACAAAGCTAATATCATAAATGTATCAGCGCAATTTATATTCTCTTCAAAACAGCAAGTAACAACTCGTTCAGTTCTTTTCTTGCGCTTTCTTACAATCTTAGAATTTAAAAAGCAGTACAAAGACGCAAAAATAGGTTGTTAGTTTATATGCAAAATTATCCCTGCTTAATTTCATTTTCATTTGCATCTTTTCCTTTACTTATGAGGATTTACAAAAAATATATTTGTTTTTTTCTACCTATATATATATATATATATATATATATATATATATATATATATATATATATACATATATATATGGGTGTGTGTGTGTGTAATTCAATAGTTTGTTATCGTAACCTAGTTCCAGAAGGGTGGGTGATGCAGAGTGAGAGAGAGAGAGAAAGAGAGATGAGAGAGAGAAAAGATTTGTTACCGTTACCTAAATAGAGAGAGAGAGAGAGAGAGAGAGAGAGAGAGAGAGAGAGAGAATATGATTCAAAGATTTGTTATCGTAACCCAATGCCAAAAGAGAGAGAGAGAGAGAGAGAGAGAGAGAGAGAGAGAGAGAGAGAGTACGGTTCAATGATTTGTTATCGCAACCTAGTGCCGTGGAGAGAGAGAGAGAGAGAGAGAGAGAGAGAGAGAGAGAGAGAGAGAGAGAGAGAGAGAGGATGCATGATCAATGATCTGTTATCGTAACCCAGTGCCACAAGGATGAGAGAGAGAGAGAGAGAGAGAGAGAGAGAGAGAGAGAGAGAGAGAGAAAGAATGATTCAATGGTCTATTATCGTAACCCAGTACAACAAGGGTGAGAGGAAGAAAGAGAGAGAGAGGAAGTATGATTCAGTGACTTGATATCGTATCCTAGTGCCTAAGGATGATAGAGAGAGAGCGAGAGAGAGAAGAGATTCAGTGATCTGTTACATAACTTAGTGCCACAAATGTGTGTGAGAGAGAGAGAGAGAGAGAGAGAGAGAGAGAGAGAGAGAGAGAGAGAGAGAGCATGATTCAGTGATTCAATGATCTGTTATCGTAGCCCAATGCCACAAGAGAGAGAGAGAGTATGATCCAATGATTTGTTATCGTAACCTAGTGCCAGAAGAGAGAGAGTATGATTCAATGGTCTAATATCGCAGCCTAGTACAACAATGGTGAGAGAGAAAGAGAGAGAGAGAGAGAGAGAGAGTATGATTCAGTGATTTGGTATCGTATGCTAGTGCTAAAGGGTGAGAGAGAGAGAGAGAGAGAGAGAGAGAGAGTGAGAGGGAGCTGAAATATAGTAGCTTAGCAGTCGAACGCAGGACGTTAGTTCTTAACAGTAATGTTAGATCTTCAAAATTCCTGTCAGCCTTTTTTCCACGAACTGTAACAGGCAGGATATCAATTGCTACTAAATCCTAGCCGAGATCGAAGCCCGAGATGTTATCGTCAGTCCTCGCAGATGTGATGTTGGTTCGTATCCATCTCAACCCAAGGTTATGCAGTCGCAGTCACTAGAAAGGTTATCCTTTCAGTCAACTAAAATTTCAAGATTTTGTACATATCGCTCATGGGAAAATGTTTGTGGCCATAGCCGAAACAGAATACTTCAAAACTACGAGCCCAAGAAGACCAACACCTTTTCTTAGCATGAACCATGGACAAGGTATTATTGCAGTAATTGACAACTACAATATATATCTTAGTAAGAACTTTCATTTCATCTTGTAAATAAGCACAAGTAAAGGTCTATTATAAGCCAACGTTAATTGTCTATTAATAATCATTGATCATGTATTATTTCAAAATAGTTCAGAACCAATACGAAAATCGATGTAAAAACGTGCTAGGTTGTTTGTTATATTTATATATATATATATATATATATATATATATATATATATATATATATATATATATATATATATATATATATATATATATATATATATATATATATTTATATATATATGTGTGTAGATATATATATATATATATATATATATATAGTATATATAGTCATCGATAGAGGTATGATTGCATATAACCTTTATCTTTATACGGTAAAGTCTTTGATAAATTATGATCATCTTTTACATGCAATAAATACGAAAACTTTATTCACTGACTTCAGCCACTGTGGTGTCTTCTTGTCAATATATTAATCTCCTCTATTACCGTAGATATCTTATACGCCAAAACGTTAGTAATTTCGGAGCATATATACATATATATCATGCTCTCAGGAATAGAACAACTGATATATGCTCTTTAAGGTGATTCATATTCCTATGACTTGGTCATTATATTCCCCTCATATTGATTAAATCGGTAACTGACGCACCGTTATTTAACTGGGGCTTATACTGTATATATCTCCTTGTCATAGTAACCAGTGCTCTCGATGAAAAATTGCATTTCATAAGGAATGAATAAAGTTATTAATAATCTGTAATGTTTTAATTTGAAAACGACGAATTTAACTGGTACATTGATCTCTCCCTCCATTTCCTTTTGTGGCGCTATTTCTGAATTAATCCCTTGAAGTCTCTTACATTCAATTTCCTTCGTATTTCCTTTTGTCGGTTATTGAAGAATTCCATCACCGTTCTCTGATTTCCCTTGATTGCATTTGTGACTTATTAATTATTCTCAATATTGTTAGAAAAATTACCATTTGTGTTCATCCACGAAACTCCAGGATAAAGAATATTAGTGACTTTATATGTTTTTCCCAAGAGTTCTTAAAAAGAGGATTTTATCTTAAAATTACCTCACAAAAAAGTGATGACGGTTCATCATGGAAGTTCTTTTTATGCTTTTTTGAGAATATTTTTAAATTGAATTTATTTTTTCTTGCAGTTTGTCAAATTGTATAAACTGTCGTTTAAATGTTGTTATATTCATCATATCTCAAACCGCTTTATTATTTAAAGTTGACTCTATAGCTTATGAAGACCTAATTTCAGAAATAAACAATTAATTTTATATAGATTATGATATATTTAAAGTAAATTACTAAAGACTGAGAGTCAAGAAATATTCGATGCTACATCCAGGTGACCTAACAAAAAATGCGTTATTATACCGTAATGAGCTATCAGATAGTTACGTATATCTATTTAAACAATAAATATATATATATATATATATATATATTATATATATATATATATATATATATATATATATATATATATATATATATATATATATATAATAACTGTATATGTGTATATATATATTTATATATTATCTTTGTTTGTGTGTGTGTGTCTGAGATGGATAATTTGATGCTATATGTCATGAGTCGTGAGCAAACAGAAAATCCAATAATAA
This sequence comes from Macrobrachium rosenbergii, assembly GCF_040412425.1. Taxonomy (NCBI): domain Eukaryota; kingdom Metazoa; phylum Arthropoda; class Malacostraca; order Decapoda; family Palaemonidae; genus Macrobrachium; species Macrobrachium rosenbergii. Next base: position 24,223,066 of record NC_089748.1, read on the forward strand.
TTACATTCCATTAAGTAAATACAATTTGGATTATTGTGTATACTTTACTTATAATCTGTGGCTTTCTTTAATCCTATTGTCATTCCTAACAAGAATCTTTCAGGGGTCGAGAAGTATTCCTTTACAGAATAAAGGAATACCTCGCAAAGGTGGACCACAAATCTGGAGGGAAAAAAAGCTTATGGCCTGGTCTCTTTTTTCTAAACCTGGTAGATCAATCTACATTTTCTCGTAACCAGCTAATTTCCAGTTCTTATTTTGAAATGAGAGGGCCGATAGAGAGTCATGGGTTTTTCATTCAGCTTTGCGACGTCCCTCTTGTATATTAGACAGGCGTTGGCAATATTCTCTTCAGAATAGAATTTTTGCTGGAAATGGAAAGGATCTTATGAGTGGATCTCTGTGGCACTGCAGGACTAAGTATAACGGCGGTCGATGGAGATGTCAATGTCTGCCACATAAGACAAGACGAATCAGCCTTTGGCAAGTGATAGTCCGAGTGACAGTTTAGTAAAACACTCCTTAAAAATTTTTCTTATTGCTTGTATGAAAATGCAATATTGATTCCCATTTCTCATCGCGTAATATGGTATACCATAAAATATAATAGAGACATATTTTTTATGTTTAATTAAATACAGAATATACCTTATATATTTCAGTTATTCTTTTTTAACTGTCCACTGGTAATGTTTTTACGTGACTATTTTGTAATGCTGTATATTATTTTATAAGATAGTACCTTTCACTAATACATTTTCTTTTTTGTGCATAAGTTATTGTGTTTATCTTAATCATTTATTTTTCTTCAGAAAATGTGTTATTTTTTCTTTATTTATAAAGTTCGCGTTTCTTGTTGCTGTAAAACAAATGCATCCTAACTAAAAACGCACATTCTCTAGTATTTTAGGGATCGTAATTTATCAGTTACATTTCTTTATTGATAATTATGATGTTCATAATATGAAAGTCTCCTTGCTTTGATCAAAAGAAGCAGCTCTCACGCTCCCTATCGACAACCAACGAGAAACATAAGTGCTAACATTTAAAGCCGAAATTTGTATGTGCGGGGCTTTGCAAACCTTCATACTTGTTCTTCTTTGCAACTTGCACGGAAGTTTAAGCACAACGCGTGCGTTTTGAGCATGAATACCAAGTTTTTGCTTCTTTTATTTTCTTATTTTATAATATGCTTGCTTGATTTCTTGGATATCAGTCACAAGGAAAAAATAAGTGGTGCTTAAAAGTTCTTTTCAATTCAATCTCCCTTTTTTCCTTAATTATATATCTTCGTATGAATAACAACAAGTAAAAGTATATTGTATGTATGTATGTGTGTATGTATGCATGTACGTGTATATGTATACTATGTATATATATATATATATATATATATATATATATATATATATATATATATATATATATATTATATGATTAATCCGATTTTATTTATTATATTTATTTATTTATTTTTTTTTTTTTTTTTTTTTTGCTGAGATATGATTTTCTCTTGAGTCATTTTACTTGAAATTCGTACTTTGCTTTTGCCCTTAATAGAATTCTAGGATTTTTTTATGATTGAGAAATTTCGTCCTAGATCTGTAAACAAATCACCAAAATAGCTTTGATGCATAAACAGTTTCCCCTCAAATAATTTTTTGTGGTTTTATAAAATCCATTTACGTCAGGAGTAATAGTAAAGGAAAGAGATGTTTTCCTTGTTGACCTGCATCAGGTGTTTATTTACCTGTTCGCTGTGTGGTCTGACTCCAATTGGCTAAATTCTCGAACACAGAGGTCTATATTATGACAGGATATTCTGTTTCTTAACCACTTTTTTTCTGCAATGAGAGAACGCTTTTTTTTTTTTTTTTTTTTAAACCTAAACCATTCTTTCACTAACTGTTGTTTCGTGTAAATATATTTTACTTCATATGTTAGAGCCTTTGTTTATAAATAAAGATAAGATGAATCCAGAACTCTAAAACTTCCCTGGTACACAGTTAGCAATCCTGTGTTACTTTTCCATAAGGTAGTAAAATTCAGTTGCCGTTTTTACTCTGTTTTATTTATTTATTTAGTTATTTATTTATCTATTTATATATTTAGCTATCCATTTATTTACATATTCATCTCTTTGTTCATCTTTGTTTATTTATTTATTTATTTATCTATCTATTAATTGGGGAAGAATTTCCTTTCTGTTATCAATTATTCGTTCACCCCATGTTCAAGTATTTATAATGTTCAATGTTCATTCTTAAGATGAAGCTTATTTTATTTTTTAGTTTGTACCGTGATTGTCTGTTTTTATTCTCTCACTTCATTTTATCAAGTGAAGACCCTATTCACTGCATTTTCGTTTATATATAGAGTTTATGTCGTTAATATCAGTCTTACGGAGATGTTAATCCCCGAATGCTCCAGAAACAAATTGATCTCCTGTCCTTGGCAACATTGCTGGACTGTTTCTTTCACTGTAAACATATAGTTCACATTAAAGCTTTCATAGTGATAGATATATTTAAAAAGACAGGTAGAAAATAATTATTTACAGATGTTTCGAAGCAATTTTTACCACTGCAACCAAGACAGCGACGAGTTTCCTATGGCAAACTGTTACTTTTGTTACTCATTCTGAGGAACAGGAAAGGGCGATAACAGTAAACCCTTGCTGAAGATAATCTCGTGATAAAGCGACTCTCTTAGTTCTCGTCAGACATGACTTACGACTCCGTAAACTCTAAACTCAGCAACAAAGAGTATAAAACTCACTTCATGCCAGGTTTATACACAAAGTTCTCTCGGCGCTCGGGGATGTTATACTTCCCATACCTGCAGAACTACGGTAATTACAGAATTGTGAGTGCCATGCTATGATATACGGTACAAGATGCGCTGCCAAAATAATAAATAATAAAGAAGAAGAAGAAGAAGAAGAAGAAGACGAGAGTAAATGCAAGATATAATGTTCCTATGACATGCTCGGTTCTGGACGACATAGTCAAAGAACAATTTTTCTATGGTCACCTACTGTACTGTGTCACAAACCATATAAAATAATTTTGACAGGATGTAGGTGGTTTAAAAAAAATCGACGAGTGCATGGTCTTCGCTCGTGATCATTTTTCTTACCCAAGTATGCCAAGGTGTAAAAAAAAATAGCTAGTTAAGGACGCATCTTCAATTTTTCTTAAGACGAAGAACTTAATAGACGTAGTTATACAACAGAGAGATAAAAATGTTTTAAAATTCTCATCTACCTCACTTTCTAATTATTTCTAGCACTATGAAAGCTTTAATGTGAACTATATGTTTACAGTGAAAGAAACTTTCCAGCAACGTCGCCAAGGATAGATCAATTTGTCTCTGGAGTATTCGATATTAACATCTCCATAAGACTGATGTAATATAAGTCTATATATATACACACATATACATATATACATATATATAATATATATATGTATATATATATATATATATATATATATATATATATATATATATATATATATATATATATATATATATATATATATCACTAAGATGATATATTCTAAGATGAAATATATGGAATTTTAAGGGTAAATACTTTGTCGATCGCTTTTGCCCTGTATTAATAAAAAAAAATCATAAACAAACGCGGTAAATAAAGCTAATTGATGATCTACCGCAACTGTCCTCTCTTCCTCTTTTCAAAAAAAAAAAAAGAGAAATTAGAAAATCCATTGATTGCCTCCACGAGGAGGTCTAATGCAATAGAACTAACACTGTCAGATAATTTCTCATTTCTGATAAGGTAATCGGTCTTAAGATTAATAAAAATAAAACCTGGGCATACGGGCTGTGGGCCCCCTCCCCATTCAGGTTAACTTTGATCTACTTCCAACCAGAGGAAAATGTTAGCTCTTTTCATTTTTAATTAAAAATTGTAAAAGAAAAGTAATCTCTGGATAACCTTCCTTAAGTTAGTGAGGTTTATTAAGTTATTTCTTCTCGTCTACAGTCATCATTACATAATGGACAGTGTTTATCTTTAGGCGATAACAAGCAATGGTTGGAACCGTGGGTTGGGAAACCACACGCAGATTATTTCTGACGCTCGGGAAAAGTGTGGTTCTCGCCCTTATTGCTAGGATGTTTGTGGACGCTCCAGTATCCAGTCCTTTTCGTCTTCATTAGCAAAACTCCTCCCGTTATGATGTGTGGCTGTTTGCACTGCTTATCTCGTTGTTGCCTGTAAAATCTGTAAAACGTAGTCAAATCTGTATTACCGGGACAGATTAACTTAAAACGGAATAGTCTTCTTTGCTAAATGGTTGAGCTAAATTTTAGGTTCTTTGTTTAGGGTTGTAGGGTAAATGATATATATTTTATTTCAACTTATTAAACAACAAAGTGACAGCATTTACCGTCTTGTCTTTCTGAATAATTGTGGTAGTTTTAGGATGGTACTGACGGATAGCAGTAAACAGACCTATATAGAGCTCCTTCCCGACTGATTCCCGAGGGACTGGACGGATTTAAAAGCTTCTCTCTCTCTCTCTCTCTCTCTGCTTGCATTTTACTATTATCTCCTGTTTGTCATCTGTATGTGCGTTCATCTGCGTGTTTGTCAATACAATGCATGTAAAATGTTCTCTCTCTCTCTCTCTCTCTCTCTCTCTCTCTCTCTCTCTCTCTCTCTCTCTCTCTCTCTCCCCGTTGCTTTCTTACGTCTCTTAATGTCATATTGGATTCCTCCTACCGCTCTCTGTCTTATTACATGGCAGGTGGTTCATTATATAGGGGGCACGTATTAGTTTTCATAACAGAGTAACTTGCGGTAAAAAAAAAAACTTCTATTTCTCCATTTTTGGTATTTGAATATATCAACAAAAGTTGTTGTCTCTTTTATCATAATAACAGACCTTTTCTCAGTTCGTCTTTTGGGGTGAAGGTGCTAACCCCCCTTCCACTTCCACCCCTACCCCCACCTCAACAGATGTTTTGATATATCTTGATAGTCTCCCAATGTTGCTTAATTTTGCTAATTATGTATGCATTATAACACTACCTTGTTTCAGTTCAATGTTTTGTTTAATGAGTTTATTGTCTTACTGATTTCGTTTTCTTTTTCAGTAATTCACCTGCTTTGTTTTCGTAACCAAAACAGTTCCAGCAGAAATGTTTAGCGATTACTCAGTTTTCAAAAATAAGTAGGCATCATCGGCAATACCGTTACTAATATGTAGCCCTATTTTACATAATTATTGTTTAATGATGAAAACATTTTTTTCGAAAACATTTGTTTTAAAAATGACCATGACAAGGCAACAGCTTTTTATGGAAATGACCAGCTGACAAGACAGAGCAGACTTATTTTACGAAGAACCAGTTTTTAGTAGGGAAATACAGTCCTAAGAATCGATAAAGATATCGACCCGTCAACACAGGAACTAGAAATGAGATATGATGGAAAAGTTTAGAGATACTTATAGATATGAATTTTATAGTGTAATATTACCGCTTTATTATATTTTAGCTTTAATATATCTAAGGATGAATGATTTTCGGTGTAAATTATCCAATATCGAAAGCATTCAAGTTTATCAGTTTCGAAAAGTTCTGATCATCACTTTATATATATATTCTTTTGTTTTTTTTAGCTAATGAATCACTGTTGATTGCCTGGTTATGATGTGGTATATTGAACACAGGGAAATTTCACACATTTTACTCTTAAAATCGTATACCATAGGTTAAGTATTTTTTAAGTTGTCAGTAACTATGTTTATCGATGTTATAGGTAAAGCTTTTAAGTTATCTAGTTTGACTCTTATTTGTGCTTGTGGAGTTGATATACTAAATATTTCATGCCCACTTAATCCAAGTTTACTTATTCTCTATGTGACTGTTTTGATGGTTCTGTGTTTACATTTTAGTTCCGTTTCCCATTTTGAGCGATGTCTGCATCTTGTTTACAAGACAAAAGTTCCTCAAAATATGTAATATTTTTTCAGTAAAATCAATTTTTCAATGAATGATTATTGTGATATAACTTAAGGCTTCTCCATTGTCTGTTTAGTTGTTTTTTAAAATTACGTAGTGTTTTACTTTTTAGTCCAAAGTCAACTTTTACAGTTCGCCTGCTTATTTCTTTTACCAAACGTTCATGGTAAAATACCTTTTAAGATTTCTCACTTATGAGTGAAATGAGCTGTTACTGTGCATTTTACTGCTAAAGGATAACTCATAATAAAAAAAATTCTTATTATATTTCGTTTACTGTATTAATAAAAAAATATTTTTGTATTCCAGGATTTCAAAGCTTACCAATAGATGCCTATGCAAAAGCCCGAATTATAATAGTTACTAGTTAATGTTCTCATTTTTATTTATTTCAGCAATATTTGCGATATAAATTTAATAACCTTTAGAATCAAAGAAAATATGAAATTAACTTCTAATCTATATGTTCTATCACTGACAAAATTTAACATGTCTTAGAAAGGAAATTATTTCTTATCCATGTGTTATATCACTTTGATAAAATTTAACATGTCTTACGTACAATCGAAAGTTAAATTTCTTGTACGAACAAATGTAGTTGTCAGTTACTACTTTTTATTTGTCTGATAGTTACTATAACCCAAATATAGCTGTCCATAACGGCGTTGTCCTCTAACTGTCTAAAGGATAACAACCATAAAATTATATAAGAAAATGTCATTAGACCATTAAACAGTATAGATATCTATTATACTCAGGTTTTGAATATAAATTTCTTATATAATAAGGCGGAAACAGAACATTTTATAGGTATAATTCTAGTCCTGCTTTGAAATGGCGGTTTCAGAATTTTTTTATGCTTTCCTTTTAGTTTCGTTCACACCGCCCCCCCCCCCCAGAATTTCGTCTGTTTCTCCAACTTTTGACAAGAAAAATCGTCGAAGACTCCTAAGTGGTAAGAAAAATCTAACGTAGTTTTTTGCGGAATATTTTTTTTATTCAATCCAACGTTTATATAAAAATTTTTTACATTGTGTTGATAAGCAACAATTTGCAACGAACGAATTTTCAGTTGCAGTCTCGTTCTATGGAACCATACATTTTGTTAAAACTAAAACCTAAAAATGACAAATTCCAACTAGGGTATTTCTGGAGATAATTATACCATCAGGTCTTTCGAAACCATCTCTAAAATCTACAAAAAATTAATAAATAAATAATATTAGAAATGATCGGCACTAGCGTTCAATTTTGTGATGTCATTGTGTAGTTCTTCGTCTGCTAACGTAGTCAAATAGCGGTATCTGGCAGCCCTCCGTGGCCACACTGACTACGACCACATCCATCATTGTGAAAAACCACGCAGTACAATAATACTTTATATTTTTGTATATAAGCTTTGTCAACAAAAGAAAATGCCTGAATTAATAAAATCTATACTAAATATGGTTGTTTATTTAATCCTTAAAGTTTATATGACGTCAGTTTTGTATAAGGAAGCATATAATATGATTGTCTAAATCTACACATTCACGGTATCTTATGTATAAAATATAATTGATAAAAATATATGTGTGCAAAATGAGTTTATTTATATCTCCAGTCGTAAAAAAAAAGTGCCAAAATGTATAGATATTTTTGAAGTCGACTATCCACTCTGGATGACAGTCAACTTGAGAAGACGGCGGAAAATTTTAACACACTGCTTTGCTCCCTGGTCCCTGCCTTCGTCTTGTTCGAGAATCGTCCTGTGATTTGCAAATGTTTTCTTCTTGGCTCATCATATCACCGTCTGAACTGCAGGAAGTGTGGTTGGTGTATAATGCAAGTTATAAGTTTGATTAAATTTCATGTAATGTACCCCTTGGTAAGATTATCGAAATATCTCAATTGCCTATTGATGTTAGAGTAATTACAACTAGAGATTTTATTCTTTTCAACTTATATGTTAACCTTAGTGTATACTGTGACATAATAGGCTTATCACTGGCATCTGTAATGATAGGCTACTGTAGGTGGTATAACTTGTAGGTTATGCCTCCCAAAAGAAAGATGAGGGATGACTGGTTAGCTAATGAGGATTTCAGCCCATGGTTGTCCCGTGTTGAAGGAGATCCTGAGAAAGCACTCTGCAATATATGCAACAAACAGTTTAATGCTGAGCTATCTACCATCAAACGGCATAAGGTGAGTTCGTCCTGGTTATTTTATAATGGCTGTCAAGTGAGAAGTAGAAAAGTACTGTGCATTATATAGAATACATATGCATACCATACAAGTAAGCTACAGCACATGCATAAATATATATACATTTTATTACGTGTATGTGTTACATACGGTATATATTAAAACATGTATACATAATAATATTTGGAGCTCCAATGAATGCCATCCTTCTTTATCATATATGAAATGCGATTTTCTTTCTTTCTTTTTCTGCTATATCAACAGACCCGAAAGGCTCACATCACCAACGAAGAGCACTGGTTGCAGAATCGGGAGGAACTTAGAGATCATCGTGACGACCAACCAGAGAATCTCCATATTAATAAAGGAGTAGCATTAGCTACAATATTAATGGTATATTTTATTGCTGAACGCAATTTGCCATTCACCATTGCTGACCACCTGGTGGAATTGTGCAAGGTAATATTTCCAGATTCGGTCATTGCTCGGGGTTCATGCTTGAAAAAGACCAAATGCACAGAGATAACCAAAGCCCTAGGTAAATGTGTCACTAATGAATTAGTTGGTAAGTTGAAGACTCACAAATTTTCAGTTGTAATAGACGAGTCCATTGATGTCAGTACCACCAAATGTTTGACTGTTATTGTTAAATATTATGATTTTGAAGCCAGTATGTTAAAAACCGGAACGCTAGAATTGCTTAATTTATATGATAATGACACAATGTGCTGGATCAACGGGGGACCATTTACATAAATTACTTATCAATACGTTATCTTTTTATCGGATTCCCTTAAGCAACTTTGTTGGATTGCCAGCTGATGGGGCATCTAATGTCATGGGTGACCATAATTCTCTAACTAGCAGGTTACGGTATGACAATTTTCAGGTGTATTTGCCACAGCATCCACTTGTGTGCCTCTTAAGCTGCAAAAACTCTGCCCAGGCACTGCGAGGACCTTCCCAGGAATGGGTATACATATTTTTCTCATAGCGCTAAGAGGAAACATCAATTTACTGAGGCTCAAAAGTTTTTAGAAATGAAACCCCACAAAATTCTGCATGCTTGTCAAACCAGGTGGCTTTCGCTTCATCAAACTGTTCACAGAATCATTGAACAGTGGAAAGCATTGAAATTTTATTTTATTGGCCAAAAAGAAGAGGAGAGGCTCAAGTCTGTTGAGTACATTGTTAAAGACATAAAAGACCCAGCAGTTTTCTTATATTTCAACTTTCCTAATTTTATCCTGCCAACTCTTACGAAGCTCAGCCTAATGTTTCAAATGGAAGGTCCATCTGTTCATTTGTTGCATGAAAACATAATTCAGCTTTTCAGAAATCTTCTAGGGTACTTCTGTCGCAGAGAGGTAATAGTCAAGGCTGATTTGATGGCTTTTGATCCAAAATTAAGTGCCAATCACAAACCTCTAAACCAGATATATTTAGGGTCAGCTATCCACGCGCTTCTACAGACTGAGGAATACGCCAAAAAACCAGGTATGGTTGAATTTGTACAGTTACGTTGCCGGGATTTTATAATTACTATGTGCCAGGAATTACAGAAAAGGTTTGATCTTAACTCGCTCTTCTGGCGTATGGCGTCCTTCTTGGATAAAGAGAAGCTGTTTGACAGCAAAAGTAGAAAGCTTATGCCTTCTCTATCTGATTTTGTTAAGCTTGTGCCTCGCCTGTACTCTGGAGATATGCAAGCTCTGGATAATGAATGGCGGAACATAGATACATCACCATATATATCAGAGTTGAAAAAAGACGATCTTGACATTATCAATTTGTATGATAAGCTTGGGAAAGTAACGGATAATGAAGGTGTCTGTCAGTTTAATAATTTATCTACATTTGCTTTGCAGGTTTTAGCACTCCCCACCTCCAATACCCCTGCTGAAAGATTATTTTCGAAATTAAATCTTATAGAGACTGATACCAGGAATCGCCTTCAAATGCCAGCCCTCCAGGCATTAACTGTCCTGTCAGAAGCAGTTCGATTACATGACTGTTGTTATAAATTCACGCCTCCGGATGATATGTTGAAATGTCCGACTGGTTGCCGGTTTTTATAAGATATTTGTTACGTTCGCCTTGTTTTTTCTTGTTTTTATATACTATATATATATATATATATATATATATATATATATATATATATATATATATATATATATATATATATATGTATATATATATATATATATATATATATATATATATATATATATATATATATATATATATATATATATATATATATATATATATACATATATATATTTATTAGTATTATGTCATATATTTTACATAACCTGTTTATGGAGGCTAACTTTAAGGATTTTCAGTAGTTGTAGTCAATACTGTTAGGTTTTTGCATTTATATAATATTGAAATTTCTGTTTAATTGTTTGTGGACCTCTCTTATTTTTTCATGCTTGTTAATATTAATTTTCAAGTTTTTTTATTAAACTGAGAAATTTCACGATGATACTCTAAGTTATTACATATTGCCTATGTACAGAATATTATGCTGATATTTTTATGGATCTCTATCTTATTTTTGTATGTTGTTTATATTTAAGGCTTGTTAATGAATTAAGAAGTTAAACCTGGTAGTCTTAAGTTGTTACATAGTAGTTTTACGTTTTTACATATTCTTTTTTTATGTACAAAGTACGCTATAATGTGGATTATTTTTTTTTCAATTTCTATCTTTTATTTATATGTTATTGATCTCTTAAGTTTATTAGTCTGAGAATTTTGACGATAGTAGCTTAAGTTGTTACATAATGTTTATGTATAAATTGTAATATTAAATTTTCATATATCTTGTATTTTCTGTATGCTGTTGATATTTCATGTTTGTAAATAAATTGAAAAGTTGAACGAAGTGTTTTATACTCCAGCTAATATAGAATAAATTGTGTCATATTCAGCAATGACGTTTTCTAAAGCACTATACTTCAAAGATTACATATGTCGAGTGAAACAATACGTCAGTATTGATGTTTTTGTATATTTTCCTACAGGTTAGTTTGTCTTAAATGATTACGTTCTCTGTAACTAACTGGGGCAAAAAAGAAAACCAAACAATTCTTAACACTCATGTTTCTCCAACTAAGCGTTCGCCCACAAAATATTGTAGTCAGACGTCAGAGTCAGGCGACGACGAATGTATACCGCTCTTGACATTGCTGGAACCCGTGTCACGTGATTGGACCAGCTTGTCTTTTTCTTCCCGTCATTAACCCTGCTGTTTTATCGTGGAACTGATAATTCTACTTCATTATACCGGATGTAAGTCTCGTCCAGGTACGTTGGTAATTCGTAGATACGCATTCCAAGGCGGTATGTTAACGTAGCCGCAAATAGGTGTTGTAAATACAACAGTGTAGCAGTGATTAACAGAACTTTTATAGGATACCGAATCCCACCCCTTCAGTGTTAAATTGTGTTCATAGCGAAAAACAGAAACTGTTGTTCATGTGTCTTACTGAGATTGGGCATATTTAAGTAACTTTCCACTGAAATTCTAGATTAGACTTGGGTAGCCTAGGTTCATAGGCAAAGGCGTAGGCATAAATCTATTCCGTTCTTAGGTTAGGTTACCCTACCAATGCTAGGTAGTTTTTACACGGTAATTTCAAATAGAAAGTGTGTCCGTAAGGAATATATTGGTCTTTGCAAGGAACCTCGGTGAATATTTTCAATGTTATGAGTTTAGCAAGACCAGAACAACTTTAGGAGACAGACAGTGGGTCAAAGAGTATTATTGTGGTATTGGTGGAGAAGGAAAATGGCAAGAGTTTTGCGAAACCGTAGGCATATAGATGGTATATGGAACCATAGCAGTTTTAGCAGTATTGTTATGTATTTTGAACACCTGAGCCTCAGTTGTGGGATATAAAATTTATGACATGATAGTTGATTAACTGTGACATTTAAGTGTTGAATAGACATAACTTGATCTTACTACAGTTGTCAGTTTACTAATAATAAGTTGTTTTATTGTGGAATTATATCATATACTGTAGGTGATGAAATATACAGTAAACGATAGTTCGCCATGTGCAATCAGAATTTCAATTATGTCGTTGAAACATGTTTTTATGAACTCAATATGTTCAGGTCAGTCTAGGTAAATGAAACAAACAGAAAGTTAGATGTCTGTTTAAGAGGTTTTCATCAGATGGCTAATTAAGTACTGATATTGCATTTCATGTTTTAAAGGAAACAATGCATTTGAGTTGCTGCATTTATCAATGAAAAGGCATTTTAATGTTGTTTTCTACAGTGTTGTTACTGTAAGCTCGAGTTAGATTTATGCATATACAAAAATGTTTAGACACAGCGTTATGCTAACAAGAATAGGTATTGATTTTCCTGCTCCTAGTCATAGGAAGAGTTTATTACTGCTACAGTCATTAAACTTGAGTTGATTTATAGTTTTCAACATTGCTCTTAAGGATGTTTTGCTTTGCTAACCATGTATATGTTTGCAAATATTGCGATTTTATTGTTACATTAAAAGATTTGTAGATTACTTATTGCAAAAAGGACATCCAGGTTTTTATAAGTAGGTATTTTACCATCCTAAATTAGCTTATTCGACATTTCTGTCGATGTATTGTAATTATATATGAAAGTAAAAAAGATCCTGTACCTGGACAATATGAGAAGTGGAATTTAAGTGTTCTGTATAGTTTGAGCTCTGTTCAATAAATGTACGGAATATCTGCGGATCAAGAAGTGTGTTGGAAGCAGTTTACACCACAGATATAAGTTTAGCAAATACTTTCTAGTTAAAAGCTTGCTGTACCATATTTGTTTCCATAATGTGCAGTTTTCCTGATATACAAAGCAGAGGTCCTTTATCCAAATCTCACCTCAGATCTCACCTTAAATCTCTACGTCCCAAGGAGAAGTGGCGCTCTATACAGCGTGAGTGGGTGGGTTGGTCCCCCACCCCCTTCGACTCGTTGCTGTCAAGCTTCCATGACCAAAGCAACTTTCTCCGAACGTGACCCACTTAAAACACAAAGATGTATATATCTAGCTTAAATACAAATTATCATTGTGATATTTGTTCGCATTAATCAGTTGAAACTGGGTATTAAAAAGACTTAAACACTGTTCTATAACACGTAGAAGACAGTCTTTGCCGACAGTTCACGCAGGATTTGTTATTCATGTATAAAGAATGGACTATTAGATTATTCGAGATGATAGTTTAAATAGTAGTATAATCATTTCTGTCAGCTGCATTGAACAGACTGAAAGGAATTTTAACTTTTTCGCCATTATATTAAATGACATTGGTGAGATGTTAAGAAGATAAAAATTTTGAGACAGTGCCAAAGAAAATGTACTTCTGAAGGTGTGACATCAGGCCTTTAGAAGTGAATTACATTACTTTAATATAAGTAACTACCACAAGCCCCAAGGAAAAAGTAAAGACAATACCTGAGCCATTCAGGTGTCTTCAAAGATAGAGAAGGAAATACTTTAGTATGGATGTTGCCATAAAATGATGCTATTTAGATTATTATCAACACTTTCTAAACGCAGAATATGAAAGAGGAAGTTTTGGGGGGAGGGGGTGTTGTGTGGGCGGTGGTGGATACAGTTTAATAGGATAAGTAAAGAAGTCTTTAATAAGTAAAATGAAAATGGCAAAACTCATGGTCCATCAGAGGAGTAAATTAAAATGTTAAAGGTACTTGGTAAAAAGAGCAATCTGGGTAGAGATAATGCTAAATACCAGAGAAGGGAGTCTGTTGGTAAATGTGTTAAAACAGAAGGGGCTTGTTATGGAGTAATTAAGAGGATTCAAATTAGAGAGCATTAAGAAGGCATACTTATTGATAAATTATGAGCGAATTATGAAGAGGTACAGTGATGCATGTTTTATAGGAAGACAGTTAAAAGGAAGAAAGGCTGGTGGTAAATGGAAGCTATACTCTCATTTTATAGAATGTGAAGGGCGGTACTGTTTCGGTGTCTTAGAAAGTGGAAAATGCCAGAGAAGTTGGTTAGGCTGGCTGAAGCAATGTACAGTATAAAGAGAAAAAGTACTGCAGGAATAACAGCCTGTGGCAAAACGGAAATATTGCAATACACTCCCTGAACACCTGAATTCGCCCTTAATCCCACTAGCCTGAACAACTCAATTACCAATGCACTATTGGGAATTTTAACAGCCAGCGTTACCAATGCTGCAGGTAAAATCTTGTCACTTGAGCTACCATAACAAACAGTTGGCAACGCTGACACAGGTGTGCACCGACACTCCCACTTTCGTCAATTGCTTTTTGTTCACGCTGCTGGAAGGTTGTTTCCTTCTGCAGTGCGAGGTTTTAATCCTATTGCCCGACTTCTCTTTGTATTTTGGACCTCTGGTGAAGACCTGGATTGTATATACCGGTTTCTTGCCCTGGTTTTTCTGGATATTTTCGACGTGGAATGTCTTTTAGAATTGGACTCCCTGGTTCTCGGTCTCGATTGGTCATCATGGACTCTTTCACCTTCTACTACCGCGCCTTCAGCTTCGACGTCGACCTCGACTGCCCCTACGACTGTGGGTGCTGGAGCTCATCGCTTCTTCCTGCCAGAGATGGATGAGTACCTTGAGACACGATAGACATTCTGTCAGGTATGTAGGAAGGTTAAGTGTGATGTCCAGACTCACTGCGATGAATGTCCCTATTGGAAGGCACAAGAGATGGAGGATTACATTCGTCATCGCAAGTCTTTGGTTTGTAAGGGCAGCAGATGTTAGTCAGATTCTCATTGCCTCAGGTGTCTCAGGCTTATGCTACAGATCAGTTGATGGATTTAGCGAGTTCAGAGGTAGTCATACAGATAGAGGATAGGATTGCAAGTAGTATGGAAAATTTAATAGCTAGTCTTCTTCAACATTTCTCAGATAGGGATAGTAGTAGTGTTAGGATGTCTAATCCTTCTTCCTTTTAGCTCCCTGCCTGTTCCAGAACCAGCCCTAACAGGTGCTGAGGGTAGTGGCAGAACCGCAAGCCTCTGAGTGGGTAGGGTCTGCCCAGCCCCCAGCACGGAGCAGGCAGTGAAGGGTTCCCCCCTCCACCCCCTTGTAGTATTGATAAATTTAATGTTGATAATGTTAATCAGGATCTAGGTGTGATAAAGGAGGATAGGTTTGGGTTGGGTAGTGAGCAGAAGGTACTAGTTCAGGTGCAGAGTCGTTCTCCTGGACGGGTTCCAGTTTCACGGTTCAAGTGGTTTTTGTGCTCTGGCAAGAGTTTTTGCCTTCATCGCTTCTTTTTTCGGTCTGGCTCAGTCACAAGTCAATGTTTCAGTTACGGTGGTGCAGAATCCTCCTTCTTTTGCTCCTAACTCACTTCCAACTGTTTCTGAATCGCCTACTGTTTTCCCCTTCTGTGTTCTCTATCTGGGCATCCATCTAGTAAGGTGGATTCTTGTGTCCTATGTGCCTGCTATTCCTCTGTCTCCAGCCTTTCCTTCCTCAGTACAGTCTTCTGCAGTTGTTCCTGTCTTGACAGGTGAAAACAGTTTAGGCAGAATTTGGCTAAGTTGCGTCTCATATCCATCCTTGGGGTATGTACAACCCCTTGCTTCTGCTTCATTCGGCTGTTCCGAGTAATGTCAGGTATTTCACAGGGTTTGCCTGTCGCTTCAGTTAGGAAGTTTGCACTCCACAGTTTTGGTAGGGCTTCTTAATAGGATTCTTTGAGCAGTCTCGCTCCAGAGATTTTGGTTTTGCCTGCATTTTCTGAGGGGTGGGTAACTCTGGAAGTGTAGCTGGTATGTCTTTCATTCTCCCTCCTTCTTCTTCATCTTCTTCCATCCCTCTGCAAGCGGTTTTTTTGTCATCCTCCTTCAGGGTTTAGTAAGTGGGTTTGTCTTCAGTCCTTGGTCTTCCCCTTGGTAATAATGGGGAATCGGCTCTGGGTTTCTCGGTTCCACCTTCTGTTCCCAGAGCAGGTTCAACTATGGGATTTAGCTCGGGTACCCGATTAGGTGTGGGTTCAGCATTCTGATTAGGTGGTCCGCCAGGTTCATCGTTGTCCGGGCTTCATTCAGTTCCTCCTCCTTTGTCAGTCTTAGACCTGTTCGGACATTGGGAACAGGATTCTTATCAGAGGTGCAAAAGATTCTGGCGGACTTAAAATGTCCTCTTGCCAGCAGTAACGATTACAGACGCATGCTTGAGTATGTTATGTCTTCACTGCCCTCAAGCAAGAGCTCCAGACCTCCTGATTTAGTCAATTCAGTCTTTTTTTTTGAGGTTTTATGACACTAAAGGTTGGGAAACTCTGTCCGCTTGCATACACTTCTTGTCTTGATCTGGTCCTTGTTGTCCGCTGTCAAAGAATGCAATTAGATACTTTTGGAGGGAGGTGATTTCGTTTGCTTAATGTCTGTTTGACTAAAATGTCATCTTAAGCTCTGTATTTCTCTCGGGTAAGCACAGTAAAGACAAGTATGTCCACTTCATCTTCCTTTCATTCGGAGTCTGTCCATTTCATCTTCATTTCTACAAATTATTCAATTGCCATCTGTTCTGAGGTGTTTGGACGTCCGTCTCAGTGATTACTTTCTTTCTTAAGAGACGTTGATTCCCCATAGTGTTGCGCTCAGTGAAGTCTCAGTATCTAGGGTAAGTTCATTTAGCTGAGGTGGTATTCACTGTAATGGAGTTCGGAGGGTTATTCTCTATTCCATGCAGCAGATGAAGTCTATCATCTAGGGTGTTTCATTTAGCTGAGGTGGTACTCTTTAGTGAGGAGATTCTTAGGCTAACCAGATAGAGGAATTCCTTTTAGTCTTCCAATTTTAGGCAACAGTGATAGTATAATCAATGAACTTAGGTTTAGTACTTTTAACACGTATCTTAGTCTTTGATAAATAGGCATTCCTGGTGTTATGTTTCCAAGGAGGTCCTAATAGTAGGCTAGGCTATTTTGTTTAGATTTAGGAAACTGAGATACTTCTTATAATAATCCGATTGTCAATCACCTTATCTGGAGGATCAGTGGCTCGGCACACTGCTTCATTTCCTCCATACATGAGTGGCTATGAATAGCACCATGGGAGGTTCACATTACTCCTCCGTCATGAAAGGTTCTGGTTAGCTAGATTGACGGACCGGACAGTACGGACCTGACGGGCGATCAAGTCAATCTTCCAGCATGTCTCATCACCATGAAAGCATCGATTGATAAGGTGAGTGTATAATTAAGTAGATATTTAATATGCAGAGCAGATTGGTAGCTGCCATCTCTGCAGTTGCAAAAGGGGTTGGGCCAAAAACTTAGATCGTTCTCCTGGAGGGCCAGTCTCTCTGCACTCTGCCTCACTCTCCTGCATACATGAGAGGTTCTGAAGAGCCACATGGGAGGTCAACAGACCAAGAGCACTGACCTGACTGTTGATCAAATACTCTCCAACATTTTCACAGAAAGCATTGATTGATATGGTGAGTGTATGACTAAATGGATATTTTATGCAGAGCAGATTGGTGAGCTACCATCTCTGCAGTTGTCAAAAGGCATGCAATAGAATGATCCCTCCTCCTCTAAATGTTGTTAATCAGGCGAATTAGGTGTTCAGGGAGTAATTAAATATGAAGTTTTTGCAAAACCTGTGTAATATTGTAATACAACTCTGAACACCTGGTTGATTCCCACCTTCCTTTCCCCACATCAATTTTGACCTTGAATAAACAATTGACGAAAGTGGGCGTGTCTACAGACGTGTGTCATCATTGCCAACCATTTGTTATGGTAGCTCAAGTGACAAGATTTTACCTGCATTTGATAACGCTGGCTGTTAAAATCCCCAATAGTGCATTGGTACTGAGGTTGTTGGGCTAGTGGGATTAAGGTGCGAATTCAGGTATTCAGGTTTTCTCAATTTAGTTTTATTATGAAATATGACTTCAATTTCTTTTAATTTTGTTTACCCAACACCTGAATTTCCCACCCTCCTATTCCCACATCAATTTTGACCTTGAACAAAGCAGTTGACAAAATAAATATGTCGGCGACACTGTGTCAGTGTTAACAACCATTTGTTATGGTAGCTCAATGACAAGATTTTCCTTGCAGCGTTGGTAATGCTGGTTGTTAAAATTCCCCATTTGCCAACACTTGAGAGTTGTTCGGGCTAGTGGGATTAGGCATGTTAATGAATCAATTTGGTGTTCAGTATTACAATACCCCACTTTTAATGAAAACATTTCATGTTTGAAATCCCCAGAGTTAACTTACATCAAGGATTGGTGTCTTTGGCCACTTCTGTTTATAGGTGTATTGAATGAGGAATAAAGGAATTTCTGATAATGGCAGAGACTGAAGAGATTTTAGTAAGGATAAGAAAATGGTAGGAATCTCTTGGAGAAGGTAATGTGAATGTAATATGGGTAAAATTAAGGTCATTGTGTCCAGTATCTCAGGGATTTTATAAATATAAACAGGTACAGTAGAGAATTTCAAAGACTTAGGGAACAGCTTAAGCTCAGAGAAGTGGTGTGTAGCTGAGGTTGAAAATAGGATAAAAGCAACTTAAGGGAAATGGGAGAGTTAGCAGGGTTAATGTGTGACAGAACAATACCAAATGAACCTGAGGAAATGGAACTATTGTGATGGTGAATGGTGAGGCATTGCCATTATAAGTGGTGCAAAATAATGAGCAGGGGAACAAGTACTGCTTGTTTATTCCAGGACTGGAGGCGCTTATATTACCCTAGTGCGGAGCTTACAGAGGAATACATAGGATACAGGTGAACAAAGGTCAATTACTTCATTATTAATTATAATGGATAAATACAAGTAACATAAAAGGTAAGTTAACAAGAATTCATAACATTCTAACACATGTGCTTGAAAACAGATTCAAATGAATTAGTAATAGATGCATATTTACACAGGAAAAATATGGCTAATTTTGTCCCACTTCTCTCTCATTTGAGTGTTATCGAAGAAAACGGGCAGTTCACCATGAAAATCCGCTTTTTCCCAGTTGAGGACTTTACACCATTATAAAGGGAGAAGAATTATTTTTTTTAAGAGCTAGCAACAGTCATCTACTTTCTGATTTGTTAGCTTTTAATACGCTGAAAAAATTAATTATTAAACTGTGACCAAAATTTTCATGGTAAACGTTAGGGTATGATTAAATACTCTGAAGTGGTTCATTATTTGGTAGAGATGAATACTAGCGAAGGAGGAATATTACTTTAGTGGAACACATTTTTGTAAAATTCAGAGCTGCAGGACACCAGTGATTCAGAAATTTTATAAAGTTGGTTCAGTGGACTTTGGAAAAGGTGGTTTCATCTGAGGGTAGATGCTGTCATTAGGACAGTTGTACAGGACACTTAAAAGGAAGCCTGTCTCTTTTTCCCAAAACAAGCAGCAAATGCACTAAAAAAAATCTGTACCAATTTGTCTTCCTTTTTTTTCTGAAATGACTATAAGTAATACTGTTCATTTTTCAGAATTATGTCAGGGATTTATTTCCTGGGTCAGGCTGATTCTCAGTTTTATTGTTGTTGATAAAACATGTCACAAAATTTTGACATGGAATGGTGAAGAGCAGAATCTCTGCCAACTTAATGAATTCTTTCATGTCTCTAGGGTATGCCAAAAATATTGGAAGGTTTGGAGGTTGATTTGTTGAAAGGTCTTAAGGTGGGGAAGAACCACTTCTACGGAACCATTTAGCTGATTTTCTCAGCATGAAAAGAGAACATCACTAACAGAAAATGCTGCTTTGAGTTCAACAAAGGCAGAATTGTATTAGTAACCAAAGTAGAATGTGAGGAAGAGGTTAAAATTATTAAGGAAAAAATTTCATGATGTTTTGTTGCAAATGAATAAAACTGCTGCTGCAACAGATAACTTAATGGCTATTAATCACTGTGATCTTGTTGTTCTTAACTTTTAGGCCAGATGGACATACTCTGTCCAATACAAAGAGATCCTGGCCAGATGCCTCCACCTCAATGTCATGTGAACTTACTACAATTCAAGGTGGGACATCCTTGGCTCCTAAACTGTGTAATCTTGTGTTAAAGCATTATGATCTGGCTTCTACAAACCTACGGGTATACCCATGAAAGAGGAACAAAATGCAAGTTCATCTGCAAACTATGATGTAGAATTATTTCATCCAGCAGCTGCTCATGCAGCTATCCTCAATTGAATCCCAGCTGAGACTGCTCATTTGAAAACTTATCCTGATGGCACAGATTATCAAACAGTTTTTAAATGGTGCACTCCACGAAGTAATGCTAGCATGGAACTTCAGCACTGCTCTTCAGCCTACAGGATTACTTCTCCCTTGTTAACAGTCGCCCATCATCTTGTCTCACAAATTTTTTTGCTGAATGGTAACAAGGTTATGTTGGAAATGCCACGAAAGTCTGGGAGCAAAGTTATATCACACATGTTAGCATGTCATGGAGGTGATATTTATATTCATACTATGTATACTTCTAGGAGTATCTTAGAAGATCCCCATCAATTAGTGAGGTTGTGGTGGTAGAGTGACTGACTATAGAATCCTGATTTTGGGAACTTATCAAAGCCAACAGATTAGCACCTTTTCCCGATTCTTTAAGTTAGAGAGAAGAAAATTCCACCCCTTGAACTTGTCCTAACAGCTTATCAGGCATATCTTACTGGCCCATTACCCTTTCTTCAACATCTCTCTTTAATCTAGGAACTCAGATTGAACCGACTCACCACATTGTTGATTAAAGATACTCTTGGAGGAAGATGAGGTTGAATGCAAACAAGTTATATTATGTTTAATGAGCATGGAGGCTGAGGAGATCCTTTACCATCAACTATGGTTGGGCAGCGAGGAAAAGGACTGAAACGTGAAGAGCAATGTCGAGCAGTATGGGCAGAACTGGAACAATATCTTCAACTTCATCTTTGATCTGATATGAAAAAAGTCTGGGAATGTTTTATGGAGTGCCATAACAAAGCAACAACTCCTGAATACCAAAAGTGATGACAAAGTTGACATCGATCAAGCTTTGAAAGAGTTAGATGATTACAATCTACATGACAGAGAGAGAAAAACAGAATTCAATATGTTCTAGCTGTTAAGTACACCTACAGATCTAACGGTACATAATAGACCAAAAGGAGAAGGACAGTACCTCCTCCTTTGGCTACAATGAGCCGTAACTCTCCAGAGTCACATCAATTTTGACCTTGTGGGAAATAAGGTCTCTTCAGAACAATCTCGTAGGTGTTTAGAATTTCTGTCTCGTTCGAGTGAAAATGATGTTACAATGTTATATGTCAACATGCCCAAAGATAAAGATAAGGATGAAGTTCAAGAAAAAGCAATAAGGTATAAGTTTCTTAATATTTGCTGTGTATGGTGTATGATACCTGAAAATAGCCATTTCATTTATGTGGAATTGTTTATTGTTGTTCAAGTCAAACATTAAAGAACAGACTTTTAGATGTATTACATATTTATAATGCTATTTTAGTTAATAAAATTTATTACAATATTCATGATTTTTTCATTTTTCAATTATTACATATGTAATTTACCTATCTTTATCAATCTGACATGCAGTCAGTTACACACTAATGGGTAGGAAACAGCAAGGATATGCCTTCCTTCTGTATAGTACCTGCAATGTTCTCTTATTACATACCACAAACAGTCATTCTGAACAACTGAACTACCAATGAAACTGAAATAAACCGACTTTGCTGTAAATTATCAAGTAATGGGCTTACATTTTTATACCCAATGGCCTAATGTACATCTTTTGTGTAATGTAGGCTAAATAATGTCAAATATTAGACAAGTTTTATAGGTGCAAGTTCAATAAGAAAGGGCCTATAAGTAATGATTTCAGGTCAGTGTTGATTGGGTGTAGTGCAGCAAAACTGTTTGATAAAAATTGAACACTAAAGGACAATTTTTAATCCTATATTTCGAAGGCCATGGTAAAGCAACTAAACCTCTTCCTAAGACACTGTGTCCTCCAGTAATTTGCCATAGCTTACTAAATTGCAAATTAATCCTTTAATACTAGGGAACTGTTACCTGACTGAAGGTATATCCCCATATTTGCTGTTATTTGTGACGAGTGCTTAAACAGGTAACTAGTATAAATAAGAAACATTATTACTTACTTGTCTTATTAGCATTAATGTGTGACCCAAACTCCAAAACCCATCCTAGGAAAGACCTATTGTCAATATCAGATAATGATGATGAACTGGTTTCTCTTAGTGGCATTGCCATTATAAAGGGAGAGGAACGTAAACAGGAGCAAACAAAAATGAATCTTGCTTCATGCAAGCTGAAAAAATTAATATATTAAAAGAAAAATTGGTAAACTACTGATATGATGAAAGCCACGACTTTAAGTGGTGTTGGCAAGTGATAGAGATGAATGCTAAGGAAGGAGGGGTGAGGACTTGAGTGGAACCTGTTATGGGTAAAAGGTCAAGAGGCAGGCAGAGGATTTAGATGGCAGCATAAAGTAAAGGAGGATTTGGAAAAGAAGGTTTGAGCAGAGGAAGATGCTGTCACTGGAGTTAGTTGTACAGGACACAGCAGGGAACCAACCCGTTAGCTTAGGGTTAGTGGTGTGAAAGACGATGATGATAACAACTATTAGTGATTTTCTTTGTCCCTTCAATATATAACCTAGGAATTGCGTAGTCCAGTTACTCCGTGTATTTAATTATTTTCCTGATAAATGATTAATAGATTCTTTTTCTTTCAGGCAATGCTGTGCCTCGGGGCCTACGGCCATGTCAGCTCGTCCGTAAAGACAATTCAATACAACTCAAAAGTTATTTCAAAATATTAGACAATTCTTTAGTTACCTCAATAAAACCAAATGTAACTCTGTAATCTCTTCATCAATAGTTATATGACATCGCTGTGGTTCCAAAGTAGACTTTCCATTCAAGTACCTAATTCCAGATAAAGCATTTCAAGGGTTGGAATAAATCCAACCTTCTAACCCCAGAGAACTAAAAATTGTCCTTCCACAAAATTTACAAGGCTATTGCAGGTTCAATTGCTAGTGCACTGGTTTGAGTTGATGGTAAAGTGACAGTTTAGGCTTCTTAAACTAAGCTCACCTTCATCAGTCCTTTTGGCCAACACCCTGCTTCAGTGGGCTGGAATGTATGACTTTGTTTTAGCTCTCCTTAGAATCACATATCATAATTATGTTGGTTAATAGATTTATAACTGTATATTAACTCTCCATCAACACACTAGACTTTAAGCTGTTTGTGGTATAGTAGACACACAAAAATCAGTCAGTTAGCTATAGTATTTTAATTGTAAAATTGCCAGGCAAGAATCTTTTGGAAATGTGCAAAAATCAGGATCAAGTACACCTCAGTCTAGTTGAGAATGCATACTTGTACACAACATTGTCTATGTAAGTGGCAGTTTTCATAAAAAAGACTATAGGACATTTTAAGAAATCAGAATTTAGTGTTTAAATCATTTTTATTGAGAAGACTTGGGTTGACTGAATTCAATTTTGGATGTATAGAGGTCTTTCAGCCTGTCTAAAAATGACTTTGTACTGAAACCACCGGACTTCAACATCAAAATTGGAAAAATTCATGATAGGATTCTTAGTCAGCCAGTATGACAGTAAAATCAGTAAGTTTATGAATTTTGAATATTGATTTTTTTATCTAGTTCGATAACTTAAAAAATATATATATATTGTGTCATCTGCATGTGGTGTTTTGTGAAGGACTCTGAATCTGCATCAGCCTCACTTCTTGGCAAAGAGATAAAAAAAATCAGACATTAATCAATCTCTTCTTTCAGGAACTGTAAACTCTGTGCAGCACAGAATGTTAATTATTGCTTAATAATACTAGATATCAGAGGCAGTCTTAATGTACGCCTATTAGATGAATGTCAGGTTCTTCTATTTTCCAATAACTGCCCAGGCTTTCTTCATTGAGGATATGATAACTGCATTATTAATTTGATTGACAAAAGATTTGCTTGGGTTAATACTTTGAGACTACTTGTGAAAGCTATTTGGAGGTAAATACTTACTAACGAGCAGAGGTACAGCAGAAAAATGTAAAATGCCTTGAAAATTTTAAACCTCTGAATTCAGATTAAAACCTAAAATTTTAAATTCAATATATCTGAGAGGTTCAGGGAAGTTTAAGTTTTCTAAGATATTTAAGCCCACTAATATGTGGACAATAGGAATATTTTAATGAAACTCTAACTCTGGACAAGTTATTTTAATTTTAGACTAGTTTCATAAATTCATTAAAAGGGTGTTGGCAGTAAACTTGATCCTTTTCAATCCTGTGACTCAGGTTGCTTCAGTTCAGTTTCCTCCTAGTTTTTTATTGTTGCTCAGACAAATTGTAGTCATATTTGTGCCTGTCAGCAGAAGGTGCACCTTAATAGGGTCCTTTACCTGTGGCTTTTTGTAACTCTGCTCCCTACGATGAGGGCTCTTTTGAGGCTCACATAAACTTCATAAGGTTGTCTGACCCCAAAGGAGTTGATCAAATAGTGACATATAATGTCTTCCTTCATAGAATTGGTCAGTAACCAGTTAATGAGTCTCCATTGTCTTCTGCCAACCCCTTAAGAACTTGGCTGTTTCTCATACAAATAATGTTTTCCTCTGTTTTTGTTCTACTGTCTTTCTGTACATAACTAATTTAACATCTTGACAGTTGAGTAAAATGTCATGTCAATAGATTAAATACCTATCATAATTATGGATGAGAAAGTACAAATCCAACAAATAAGGTGCTTTGTACTTAAGACACCAAGGCCTGTAATTGCAGCAACCATTTCTTAAGCAGGGGAATGGTATTTGCCTGACGTTAGAAATTGTATCCACAGGAGGGTACTAAAGATTCTGAAATATTTTAGGCTTAGTGTCATTCAAAATTAAATTTGTCAGCAATTTTTAGCAAAGACTACTAAGTATGGTGACTAATGTACCGTTTGTGAACTGATTTCCTCAACACTTTTGTTTGCAGTGCCATGTTGAGATGTTTCATTGGGCATTTGCTGGTAGGTTGGTAGATATGGATAGATTTTAGGTTCCTGCTTATACTTGTCACTGGTTTTGGTTAAAAAATGACCTTGCAGGCCCTGTTCTGGTTACCTAGTAGATCTCTGCTACTGTAGCATATATGAGCCGTTTTTCTAAAGTTCTAAAATACCATGGCCTCAAGACTCTTAGATCAAATACTCAAAAGTATAGCTATGCTTGAAATTGAATCTGCTTTGATATCTGCTTTCTCAAGACTTTGTAATGTTATGAGAGACCTTACCATCATTGTATAGCAACACAATGACATTGCCAGTCATTATATAGGTTCTAAAATGTGTTGATAGCAAGATAATCAAACTTTGTAGGTCTAACTAATACATTATAAAATGCTGTTTAACTTAGTACTGTACTTTATTTCTCTCTCACAGTGAAAGGAGAAAACACTAGTAGGTTAAATTATTTCCAGAAAGCCTGTATATTTCGTGTTCATAAGTATGATGATTTATGTTGGTGGATATGTAGTTGCAGTGAAATATTAGTGCAGACAGGATTATTTTTTTCATATACAGCACTGAGCAGCTTTAGCTAAGGTTACCGTGAAAGTCATTGGATCCGTGCTGCTCTTAAATATAAACAAAGGATGTTATTTTTAATGTTATAAATTAACATGTTGCAAGTGTTTAGTTACCAAATGACAAAGAATTCACACGAAAGAGATTTGTAATATATCGTCAGATTCTTTCAGGTAAAACAAGGCAGCTATAACTTAGTCACCCTACCTTGATGGGTTGGTTTAGCAAGCCATGTCTGTTGATACTGTTTGTCATTGATATGTCAATTCTAATATTAAAGCAACCAGCTATCAGGTCATGACTACAATGAAGTGAATGATAACTTAATTACTGTTGATTGATTATGGCTCCCCATTGTGTGTGCATGTTTAAATAACTCTGCCACTAGGTAAGAGCGTCTACTTTGCTACTTATCACATTTCTGACTAAGAACTATGCCCTAGGAACTATGCCCTAGGAACTGTTGAAGGCTTGCCTTTATTAACAGCATTGCTCAAATAGCTCAAGATAAGCATAAGAAATCTGCTTACTAGATGCAATGTCTAAACTTCCAGTAATGGTAAAGTATTCTTTTGGCTTTTGGGTGAAAAAATAACATTCTGATTATGAAGACACTTATTTTTATCATAACTTTGGTACTCTCCTGAAAATTCCATGCCGTGTTCACTTTTCTGAGTAGTTGGCTGTAATATCACAAAGACAGATCTATAGAACATCATGCCTTGGGTACATCCAACTCCTTAAAGATATAAATAGAATATTCTTGTATGATCATAAGAAAAAATGCTGGAAAATTTTACATGGCGCCAAAAGTTACTTACAACATCAGAATTAATATTACAGTAAAGACAGTTTTTCATAAGTCTCCTTTCCTGGATATATGCTGCCGGAAACAAAAGGTTGATTTCCTTAGAAGATCCTTTCTATTGATCTTTATACTTAGACAATGTAAATAAAACTATAATTTATAGTTCTCATTTAAGGGTACTAAGTTGAAGTACAGAAGTCCTTCTGTGTGTGTGTGTGTATGGTGAGGGGAAGACGTATAAAAAAGGAATCCTTAGGGCCAGCATTGCAGTGGCCCCGGGGAGGGACCAGTCCTCAGTAGGAGGTATTATAACTAGTCAGTATTCAGTGTCGAAGCCAGCTCTGAGGCTATTTTCTAAGCTGACAAGTGATTGTCGAGATGGGATAAGCCCACATGTACTTCCTTTGTGTTTTCCTAGTTGTATTCCAGGTTTCTCTGTTAGTACTGTTGGAAAGCATAAGACTCTTTCAAATGTTAAAGAAAACTCCTTTGTAGAGGGAGTCCAAGGAGGGTAAGGTTACCAATGACAGAAGCCATAGCTATGTTCACTTCTGTGGCTGTATTTGTACATCAGCAAATGCTTGCTTAACATGCAGTGTCTTACAATCTAGTGTAGTGATTCTGTAGTTTTTTACAGGCAGAATGTTGTAACAAGGAAATGTATATTGGCCAGAAAAAACTAGTTTATTTTTTGTTTATAGCATATAAGAAAATCAATGATTTTCGTACATTTCAACATTTTGTATTTGGTTCTCTGAGATTTCATGGAGGATTTTCTTCCATGTCATGTTACAGAAATTGAGTCTTATATTTAATCAGGAAGAATATGATAAACATTAAACAAAAGACAAGTGGTTACGATATATATTTGTGAAGATGTTAACA
>NC_089748.1:24256073-24296073 GCF_040412425.1 Macrobrachium rosenbergii
GTTCTTTCATCATATATGTTTATTTTTATTATTTTCTCGGTTTACAGTATACATTTTGTTCCTTACCTCTCTTCTTTGATCCCACTTAATATTCAAAATCTTTTGGATTTTCTTTTCCTATTTATTATTTCTCTGAATCAGTCTGCTTTGTTTCATATTGCTTGTCCTTCCTCCTAATCCACCCATTTATTCATTACTCTGTTTTGATGCGCGAGGGACACCTTGAGGGTAACTTTCCTTTTCTTTCATTTTTTCCATATTGTTCTCGTGTTTTATACCTTAAAGGGAGAGTCTTTGTTTTAATTCAATACAGTCTCTATGCAAATTAATCTTAGCTCCTTTATATTTTTCTTACTGAAAACAATGATGTCAGTTTCTGTTTCTTTAGAACATTTTAATTCCATTATGTATTTGCATCGTGAGACATTTTTGTAACAATCCCCTTTGTTTGGCTAGCTATTCATACATCATGAAAAAGTAATTTATTGTCATTATTATAATTTAGAGTTGTGTAATTCAATTACCTCAACAATGAAATCAAATGTTTCTGAAATATGTATGAAATGAATGCGGAGTTGAAATCTTTATTCACTGTCGAAGAAAATCTCGCTTTTCAACTCCCCTTGTGGAGGGAGACTGCGGTTTTTCACCTACTTTGTCGGCATGTCTGATAAGAGCCTGCCACACTTTCCTTGTCAATGCATCCATTGTAGCTTGAAGGAATTTTAGTCAAATTTGTTCAGAAAGGTAAGCTACCGTAATAGATATACGACAAATGATATAGCCTGTTCGCCAAGCTTTCTTTCATTCTTGAAATATTCAACCGAATATTTCAGATGCAAGAACAATTACAATGATTCCGACGATGATCATTGGGAAAATATCGTATTCAGTCGTAATGATTATAATGACAATCCAAATGACTATGAACACCAGCATTAAAACTAAGTAGGTAAATTTTAATTATTCAAATGTTACAAGGGGAGGCCGTGTATGCCCTTATTTACCCCTGAATATCGTGAAGTTATAAATGTTACTGGATTTGAGTGAAAGTGAACTTTTAGGAAGCATAATTGTATTAAGGCACGCTTTTGAATTAAAGGGTTTAACATTAACCTAATTACGCTTGACATTACTTTTATCTTCTAATGGTGCTTCCTTTTCCTATTTACTTTGTTTTTAAACGGACAGTGATATATCACGATATATTTTCATATATTGTGAAATTTGTAAACATTGTGAAAAGTGGAAAAATCAGACAACTTTGTGTTTTGTTTCATTAATTCTCTTTGTGGTTGTGGACATGCGCTCTTCCATACACAATTTCAAGGGAATAATAGGTTGTAAAAATTTTGAAGACTTACCTGTCTCATTATTATTCATGGCACAGTGGGGATAGAAGCGTAATAAAAAGATATGCAAATGTTTTTTACTTATTCCTAGCAGTTATTATGTTTCTGCAGCAAAAGCTGAATGAGAAGATTCGATCTAGTAGATTCCTAATGAATGAAAACTCCTCGTCTATTACATCCCTATAGCCCTATAGTTAGCACCCTTGTAAAAAATCCCACTGTTTTTAACGATCATTTGTTAGATCATTTTTATCTCATTTTTAGTTTTCATCTCCCATCACTCCCCATTCTGCACCTATGACATCCCAGTTTTTTTTTCGTAAAATCCGCAGGGTTCTTGTTTCCTTTAATATATGTAAGTTATCTATACACGATTTTCTTGGAAATGTGTTTTGAGATGGCTCCTGGGTATGGAATTAAAAATTATTATAATTCCTCTTCGGCACGGTAGTTCTGTCAGTCTTTTTGTTGAAACTAACTCTCTCTCTCTCTCTCTCTCTCTCTCTCTCTCTCTCTCTCTCTCTCTCTCTCTCTCTCTCTCTCTCTCCACGGGCTTTGCTGGAGTCCTTTTGTGTAAAGCATAATGAGATAATGAGTAAATCCCTTCTCTGATAATTGTACTTGGAAAAAACAGTCCTCTGCTATACTCTTACTAATCCCATCAGCAGTCCCTCTGTTTTCCTCTTTCCCCTACCCGGTATTGATTTACCATTAAGTATCTCCCTTTACATTATTATTGTTGCTTAATTGCTTAGTCTCTCATGTTAATCTGTTAAAAGGTTTTCTCTTTCCTCTTAATTTTTTGTGTCTGAATGACAGCGAACGCAACCAAGTTCCTTGGCCGTCGATTTTAGGATGTCCTTTTAAAAATGAAAACAACGAGCGCCTAAAGAGAATGGATATTGTCGTTATTCATTGATCTTTATAACAAAATTATCTTACATTTATATGCATAAAACGCTAGTCAGAAATGGACTACGTCAACCCTCCCCAAGAATGAAATTCAGACTGGTACATGTCGTATAGGGTAATGAAATGTGTCAAAGCAAAGCTTTTGCCTGTAAATAAACTACAGAAATTAAAACGGACGGTAAAGGAACTGGAATCGGTGAAGGAATTTCTATTTGTTTCAAGTGACAAAGGCAATAATGCCACTTGAGCATTCACATCTGCAGCTGTTGTTAGTTCAAGCATTAATGTTAATATCCATTTCTGTGTATATGTATATATATATATATATATATATATATATATATATATATATATATATATATATATATATATATATATATATATATATATATATATATATATATATATGTATATATAATATATATAATATATGTGTGTGTGTGTGTATGTGTATTTATGTATGTATATGTGTGACAAAGAAAAACAGATTTCATTAACAAAATATATTTCAAAAGAGGAGAGGAGTAATATAAATTGATATATTTGAGCATTGCAATTCCGACTAATGAAGCACTGAAATGCAATAGCAAAAAAAGTTAAAATACGTTTTCCAGGGAGATGCAGTTAACTAAAACTAGGAAGCAGATCAATTTTCCCATGAAAACATACACTTTTATAGCTTTGAGCACGAAGAAGAAATAATTTCAGTTAAATATAGATATGAAAATTTGGAGTGTACGAGTAAAAGGTTTACGAAGCGTAAAAGAAAAAGAAACAGAAATTTTATATTTCAAACATGATACTCGACAGAGCAAGTAGTTCACAGTTACAAGTAGGAATGGAATTCCGGTTAAATGAAACAATTTTTTTGTATATTTTCTTTCTGATTAGATGGAAGTTTTGCCGTCTAGCTGGTATTATCTATAGGGTGCATCTTAAGCACACGTTTTGCTAATCCTGTATCTGCCTATTTTGATTATTTATGTATTATAATTGAAACAGCATGAACTCAGGGACGTTAGTATAATTACACAGTGGAAATTGTATTATGTACACAAGTGCACTGTACGACGATTTAGCATTGTGAAATACAGGTCACATATTTTAGCGAGAAAAATAAATTTTACGCAGTGGAGCACAAACAGCACTAGAAATATCCTTCAATTTTTTTGAAAGCTTTACACTCTCCCTAAGCATGGGAGAGTTAGAGAAGCTTAACCAACCCCTACTACTACTACATCTCTCTCTCTCTCTCTCTCTCTCTCTCTCTCTCTCTCTCTCTCTCTCATCAGTGTTATTACCTATTGCATGTAGACACTTATAGCGACCTCCTGTTTATATTACCTCCCAGGCAACTTCTATAACACAGTTTTGACTCGACTGCTGAAGCAGTGAGAGTTGGCACTGATTAGTAAGTAACTGTCAAAGTAGTTAGTGCTCCATGAATCCCTTTCATAATCTCTCAACACAATATTGCAATAATCTAATCGAATGTATGCACAATAAAGAAAGTGCACGATAAATTAATGACATAATAAAAGATATCAGTATGAAAAATAACAGCAAGTCCTGTTAAGAGCGATAATTGCCGTCACGACTTATCCGTACAGCTGCAAAAAGAGAATATTTCCGTTTGCACTCTATTTTCTAAACTATCATACTGAACTCGTTCAATAGGTTTGATTTTCCGTGAAGAAACATGCCAGTCATGGACTGATAAAAGGTATGAAGCCTTTCCTATTAGTTTTCAAAACTTTTGAAATGCATTTTCTCAGACACTAAGAATATTAAGTTATTTTTGTTTGAAACGAAGTATCCAATTTCAAGAAAGGCCGGTATGCCCAGATACTTTTAATATCTTGTAACTTCAATTTGTTACTCACGCATAACCTTAATATTGAATATTAATACAAACCTTTTCAAATTAATGGATGTACTATCGCTGACGTGGAAAATATGGAAATATAAGACTTGTAATTAACCTTCGCAAGTTTCGATGCTGTCACCAGTTTAGGTGTGACTTTACCATGCTGTAAAATATGAATTTACAAATATCGAATTCACATTACCTTGAGAATAAGTGGTTTAAAGAACCAAGAGACACTACCATACATATTGCTGTTTCGAATGAAGTTTGTGGACACAGAATCGAAATCAGTTCATCTCCTTAAGATATCTATGTAGGAATCAATTGACTATTTATTTAATATATATATATATATATATATATATATATATATATAATATATATATATATATATATATA
The DNA here is from genome assembly GCF_040412425.1 of Macrobrachium rosenbergii. Classification (NCBI taxonomy): domain Eukaryota; kingdom Metazoa; phylum Arthropoda; class Malacostraca; order Decapoda; family Palaemonidae; genus Macrobrachium; species Macrobrachium rosenbergii. The sequence goes on from NC_089748.1 coordinate 24,260,604, forward strand.
TATATACATACACACACACAAAAGAAAATACAAGCTATGGCAATTTCTTCAAAAATATAAAGAGCATCACACCATGAAATGGAAATGATCAAAAAGAAATAAAGGAGATATTAGTTACGGGACCCGCCAAAAAATACCAGTTGCAATTCCCAGTGGTTATTGGAAAGCAATCACATTGTTTCATCACCATCATCATCAATCCAAAGGTAGTTTTTGATATCTAATGGGATAACTCTCTCGCTTCCCTGCTTGAATCAAATTGCATTAAAATGTGTAGCTCCCAAGTACTTATATTTTTCTAGTCTGAAATTGTATTCTTTTATAAGTTGAGAATGATTTTATTAATTTAGTGCTCTCGCTATGCCATGAATTCTTAGATCTATTCATGTCTTGAATTTATAACAATTATTAAACTTTTCTGGAATAAGTAAACTTAGTACTAGTAAATAATACACCGCGAGTATTGTCTATATATATTTACTCTTGGGCCTTTGATAACAAATTTCCTTTCTCTCTCTCCCCCTGTATCCGAATCTCGAACAGGACGAGGAGGGGATATAGGAGCATTTCCAATGGTTCATTGTACCTTTGTTGACTTCAACAGTGAATTACGTATCTAGCTATCAGGCAAGTGTTATCTGTTGGAGAGAGACAGGAATAAGAGGCGAACTAAACCTTAGTTTTATCCCTTCGTCAAAATGTGCAATATCACAACAGAAGAGCCTCGATGCGGCAAAGCCTCACACCACTGCACTGGGGTGAAACCATTCAAAAGATATCCTCTTTCTATCAATATAGTTCTTATTTTTCTGCCTGTGAATATGAATGTATTGGAAAAGGAAAATAAAGCGTTAAAGCTTGAAAATTTTACCATTCGCAGACAGTGAATATTATTCTAAAGGATTTTCTATGAAGCCTAATATTTAAATAGAAAATAATTGGTAACTTGCTGAAGTAAAACTTTTTCGTAAAACTGATAGTTAAACTGAGTTCCAAGATGAAACTGAATCTATCAAGTTTGAAACTTTCTGAGAAGTCAAGATTCTGTCTAAGATTCATTCAGAGAATGCGCTCTCAGTAATTTTAATATAAAGTGTCAATATTTGTCAGAGAATAAATTATGCTGGCAGTTGCAGAGCAATATGAAAAAAATAATGAGGAAAATTAAAATAGTTAAAGTAAGTAATCAAGAATAGCAGAATAACAGTAAACCTGAATATCAAATGGGGTTTGTCATCACTCTGATAATACATTTTCTGAGACTGCCTTTTCACAAAAAATTAAATGTTTTACATCATTATGCAACAAATAATTACTCTCCGTAGGTGGTTAGTGCCGTCAGTGCACCTCACGCTGTGCACTGTAGCCATTACTTAAGATTCTTTGCAGTGTTCCTTCGACTCCTAGCTGCAACCCTTTTCATTCCTTTTACTGCACCTCTGTCCATATTATCTTTTTCCCATCTTGCTTTCCATCCTCCTTGCAATAGTTTCATAGTGCAACTGCAAGGTTTTCCTCCTGTTACACCTTCAAAACCTTTATACTCCCAATTTCCCATTCACCGCTGAATGATCTCATAGGTCCCAGCGCTTGGCCTTCGGCCTAAGTTTTATATTCCATTCCATTCCAACAAATGATCACTGCAATAGTGAGAGACGCGAAAACAGAATAGTATTAGGAATAAGATAAAAAAAATGAAAATTTGTGAGCGAGATAGGGAACTAACATTTTGATTATTTCATTTCTGGCCTAGAAATTCATGAAAAGCTATACTGATACACACATGCACAGATACACACACACACACACACATATATATATATATATATATATATATATATATATATATATATATATATATATATATATATATATAGATATAATATCACATATTTACGATTTATAGTCTGCCTGTAAAAGGAATTTAATTTCTTTTGTTCTGACTATTGCTCGCAGATTTTCTTCCTGCGCTCCAAAGGAAGTTCTGCTGTTCTTTTCCCCATTGTTTTGGTCAGTGTTTTTAGAAAACCTCTTCTATCAGACAGCCGCATGTCACCCGTCAAGACCTCTACATCTCATTCTCTGCTTCTGGCGACCAGTGGTCGTTTCGTTCTATCTACCGCCACGTTTTAGAAAACCCGTCTTGATTCGGTGCTTACTTTGTATTTTCTATAGGGACATGAATCAGGGTAAGGCACTTAAACCATACATAAAAGATTTAGTCTGAGAGTATAGCTTTATTAAGAGTAAGATAACTGGAGAGAGTGAGAAATGATACCATAAGAGTAATTACCGAAGTTCCATTATATATATGAGAGAGATATATGAGAATAGTAGGTGTTAGTGTCAGGTGGGACCCTGTAGGCACCAGCATACTTAAAAAACCAAGACTTGGATGAGGACTGTGGGGGGGAGGTGAAGATTATGGGAATTTTTAGAAGATGTAACACAATTAGAGCGTGAATGGCGGATGTTTACTGAGGTCATTTGCGTCATGCCTCATGCGTCGTTGAGGCTTAGATGATGACTGTAAATACTTGTGTGTGTATAACTGTGTCTGAGACAAAAACGTTATTCTCGAATGGAATCAGGTAAAAGAAAAATTAATTAGGTGAAGGGTATATATAAGGAATATTAATTTGACTTTAGAAAAACAGAAAAAGACAGTCCTTGATTTAAGAAAAAAAAAGATAGAGAATAGGTAAAACAGCATTTATCCGTCTAATGTTTTTAGTGTGCCATTGTTTAATGCCGCTCAGAGAGAGAGAGAGAGAGTTAATCTGCTCCTGTACAGAGAAACTCGAAGCTTCTTGAAGATTTTACGTCTCCTTCCCGTGAATATCGTGCTGTCAAGGATAATGAACTGACTGACTGACTGTAGACATGAACATCAGTACTCTTTTTCCTCGTATTTCTTGTGAAATCCAGACTAAAACTCTCTCTCTCTCTCTCTCTCTCCCCGTGGATCCCTTTGAGTGTTTGTCTATCAGAGGATCGAAGGTTGAAGGAAGAGTTTTATCTCTTGAAGGTATTCTGTCTGGTGTCCAGGTTCGTGCATCTGAAAGACGTTATATTTCGTAGTCCACCGAGAAAGAGAGAGAGAGAGAGAGAGAGAGAGAGAGAGAGAGAGAGAGAGAGACGTAAAGAGATTTTTGAAGGGTAAATATTTCATTAACCAGTTTTTGTGCATAACTTATATGTGTGTGTTATGGAAAATAAATCACAGTGTTTTAGAAAAAACAAATTGCTCTCAAACAATCATGAACTTACAAAAGGGAATAAAATCAACGAAGTCATAAAAGCTGGAATATAACACATATTTCGTTGATTCGACATATGTTGAAATAAATGCCTTTAAAGCTAAACTTCAACAGCACGTCCCAGCTATGTAGAGAGATTAGAGAGAGAGAGTGACTGTTGTTACTGTTAAAGTTACAATTATTAAGCTGAAATACTTGTGTCTCAGTAATATTGCTGTGGGGTTTCTGGTTCGATGTGTTAATGCTTTTTAATAAAACATTCTATTCCCCAACCTTTACAGAATCCTTACATATTTTTAACGTTACTATTCCCTTTATTCCATGATCTGCAGGATTGTGTGGACTGAAAAATAAAGGCATTAACTACGTAATAATATGGTTAGAAAAACAAATACTGATACGCTGAAGAGCACCAAAACATAAGCTGGATATACTGTAGTATTAGGTTCATCACCTGTAATTCTCCTGCACAGACGTAATGAAACATTAGGTCTTGCTCATCAGTGCAACAGTTTTCAGTGTAATCTCAAAAGATAATGATCTTCTCTCTCTCCAGTAAATTATCATTAAGCTCTCCTTGATCCAAACTGGAAAGGGAGACTGATAACGGTGACAAATGGCCAATATCTCTTTTCCTTAATATTTCATTACAGCAATACCTAAAATTTATTTGACAGAGAAAGAGTCATTTATGTGATGATATCTGATCCCAAATAACATTTGTCAGTACTCGAATATGACACGAACGACGATTATGATAATCGTTTTAGAAACATTTCATTATAATTACTACCATTATAATTATTTAGAAATAATAACAGTAATAATTATAATTTTATCGAATAGAAATAAAAAAAAAGATAAAAAATGGAAGTAATACCTTTTTTTTGCTGTAAAAATAAAACCGCTTATCGTATTATAAAATTTCTGGATGTTGCTCATTAAGCACCTAATTATACCACATTGAATACCCAAATCTTACATATATATATATATATCTTATATATATATCTCTTTCTATATATATATATTAGTCTTCCTCTATATACTGAAAGTTGGTATATATATATATTTTAAATATATATATATATATAATTGTAAATTTTATATTTATATTTATTATAATTTTTTTAAGAAGTTTTATAATTTTCCACCCCCATTGACAATTTGCCCTTTGATGTATTGAGAGTAGCATCGTTACGCAAACGGTCGAATAGTTGACTGAAATATCAGAGCAAAATCGCGTTTCGATCTGTCCTTCTTTTACCTGGAACAGATTTGAAATGTCACGGATAAAAAATGGCAAAGATACGAGACTGAATGCCGCTCCCTCAAGCAGCAAAACAACCTTTCTAAAGGCAAATTAAGCCGCTGAATTGTCTGTCCACAGGATACCTGGGAAGAGGCAACTGATCGCTGACCACCTGGCAAATGACACATCGTTTGCACATGACCCCAGTTATCGGCAGAAGTTTTGCACTCAACACCGACACCCAGCCGCAGCCTTAAAAGGGAAAAACAGGAGATGAGTTAGCAGTTAGTTGTGTGAGGGGCAGTTAGTTGTGTGGGCAGTAGAAGTCCGGTAGCAGCCGTAGTCGTTGGGGAGGCCTCCGACTCCAGGCGACAGTCATCCTTGAGGCCACCGCCATACATGTGATCGTCCCTCGTCATTCTTCACCAGAGACCCGCTCTCCATTAAGGTAAAGTCATGATTAAAGACTTTTCAGTCATGACACTGGAAAGGCTTATAAGTGCCAGTATTTCACCTCTGTCCTTGTGCTTGAGTTTATCCATTACCATTTCCAATGTCCTGTGTTCAAGTGTAAAGTGGTCAATTCATTCCTCGAGTCCTGATGCAGAAACAGTGCCAGACTCGAGTCATACATGTTATATTATTCGTTTACTGGCGTGTAATGTATAATTATTCTCTTGCAGAGGGACTTATTTTGCAGTGGACTATCAGTAATAATTATAATATTAGTCAAGATAGAAGTAAAATTCTTCAGGATAAGCCCTTTAGTAATATCTTATCCATTTGGCTGTAAAATGCTTTCTTTTGTAAATATAATTTCTTAATTTAACCCAAGTGTTTACGTAACATTCAGTATGAAGAACAAAACGCACTGGCCCTAAGATCATCCCATAGTTCTGGAGAAATATTATGATCAACTATGCAAGTAGAACTCCACAGGCCATTAAATAAATATATATATGGCCTGTAAAAATATAAATAGGGAAATATATATATATATATATATATATATATATATATATATATATATATATATATATGGTATATATATATATATATATATTCATGCGAACTCGTGCTCATGCATAGTTTTGTGTTCTTGTACTGAATGTAGCAAATTACTGCTGACGTTATGAGGAATTTTATATGCTATGATATACATGTATACATATATATATATATATATATATATATATATGTATATATGTATATATGCAAATGTATACATACATGTATGTGTTTGTGTATATATACATACATACATATATGTATATATATATATTCCTTTCTTTTACTTTTGACAAATCTTATGTAGGTGCAAAATTCAAATGAAAGAGAGAAGTAAATTGCATCCTTGTTATACTTGCATCACCAAATAATAATAGTTCTTGTTTCAAAGATGTGGCACCATAAACTAAAATTAAATATTTTTTCATACAAGGAACCAAAAATTGAAATTTTGATCTTAATGAGTATTTATTCACAGGCAAACATCCCTAAAGGGAATTTTGATGAAAATTCTCTCATTACTTTGCTAACCTGCTTTTAACAGATACAAGGGACTGAAAGAGGAATGTAAACGGAAACTGGAAGATAGCAAACACAGCTCCATAAATATGATGCAGATGAAGATAAATCAGATGCCTCGATAACATCTCAGATAACAGTTCATTAACTTATCAATAACTATCTTTATTTAGAGGCTTAACGATAGTCATTGAAATGTCGTGTTGTTAGTTGATGTACATAACAGTTATTATTTCAGAAAATATTAACAACAACAGATTTCGCAATCATTTTTTCAAAAGCAACTAGTAGAGAACTGTAGAAATCGTCGAAACTGCGAAATTTTCTTTCACCTCGAATTGCTGGCATTCCAAAAATTCTCTCGCGCAATGACACACCCACAACGGGAAACTTCAATGGGCACTGTAATATTTCATTCATGAAAGGAGAGACCGAAAATGAACGAAATTCGCTCAACAAAAATTCCTTCAGTGAATCCCCGTTTCACAGTAAATTCACGGGTAGCAAATATTCTCATGTCTCGTTCACATGGTCAACGACTCGAGCAAAATTCAGTCTCTCGTTCGTTTCAACCGTTAATAAATCCAATTAAGCCGTTAAAAAGACACACATAATCACATAGATTCGTTATCAGTGCTGAGAGAGAGAGAGAGAGAGAGAGAGAGAGAGAGAGAATATAATCACACAGATTCTTCAGTGACCATTTTTCATTACTTTGTGAACATTACACGATGTGTAAAGATACGTAAACAATATTTAAGGGTGATATGAGTAATCTTAAAACAAGTTCTATGACAAATCGTTGGGGTAAGATAAATGTGCAATAGTTGGGTAAAATAAATGTATATATATATATATATATATATATATATATATATATATAATATATATATATATATATATATGTTATAATATATATATATATATACGATGATTATATATATACATTTATCACATTTGTACGTGATTCATGTATCACACATTACGGTTGAAAATAAGGTCCATTGACTTGAAATAAAGTCGAAACTGTCAGACCTACACTCCTGTTAATTCCTAATTTTGTATTTTCACTTTTGTGGTAAATTAATGATATATATACATACATACATATATATATGTATGTATGTACATATGTATTACATATATATACACACATACAACACATACATAACGTTGTGCTACTGTACACATTTGTTTCTTTCCTTCCCTTTATATTCACCACGCTTTGTCATATAATCCTATTTTTAAGATTATTCAAAGCATATTTAAATATTGTTTACGTATCTTTTAATCATTAATAATTTTACAGAACAATGAAAAATGGACACTACAAATTTCTATTGATTAATATAAGTGCGAGATTATAGCACTGAACATGAGATGGCTTAATGTATTAAACACTGATTATCTGAGGATCTAGAAAGTTTTATATTACCAATTCTGATGGCAACATGTCGAGATAAAGAGTATCAGGGAGATTTGCCCTATGACGTTTTTTTTCTCATTATTAACGGCGTTCAGTTGGTAATTAATTTTACTGTTTTTGTTTTATCAATCGGTGTGAGTTATTATGATAAATCATTCTTGGATTATTCAGAAGGTTCTTTGAAACACCTTAGGAAATTTTGTGAATGTTTGCTCTTCATTAAGTGTTTCTATTATTTACTTACTTTTGTGAACTTGCATAAACACACTGGTATCATTTACTGCAAACCGAAGTGTCTTCACTGAGTGTTTAATGTTGGAGGATGACACTACTTTTGAAAATTAAAACAACATTATTGGTGTGATGTTTTCGTTTGAGGATTAGGTGACAGTAAGTTTGATAGGATGTACTTGTTTATATTATTCCCGCCGTCTTTGCTGTCCACTTGATTGTCTGCCTATCCGTTTGTATGTCTGTCTCATACTTCAAATTAGCTTTTCATTTCAGGTATTCTCCTTTGCTTTTGCTTTTTCTAGTCTTTTTCGATTTCTTCCGTTACCCACATCTACAGTATATGTGTGTGTATGTATATATATATATATATATATATATATATATATATATATATATATATATATATATATATATGTGTGTGTGTGTGTGTGTGTGTATATGTGTGTATTATATATATAAATATATGTGTGTGTGTATGTGTATATGTATATATATATATATATATAAAGATATATATATGTATATATATATATGTTTGTGTGTATATGCCTATATTATTCACAAGATAACGTATCCTTCTAAAAGTATCGTTTAATACAGTAAGAACTGAGGACTCTTAAAATAATTCCAAACGTAATCACTTGATCACTTACAATGAAGAGAATACAGTTGGAGTTTAATAACCAGTGGAGTCATCAGTCCCAATTAGAAGAGGAGAGCAGGGCCATATATTCTAGATTGATTTACTTATTTAGTGATCTCTATCATATTTGTTACACAGAAACACCTGAAATACTTATTTTGACTTAAACAGTTAATGATATATATATATATATATATATATATATATATATATATATATATATATACTTCATTACATTTGTATAGTCAAAATGAGCATGTTTCAGGTGTTTCTGTGTGACAGAATATGATAGGATTCACTGGGGGCAAACAAATCAATCTCAGACATATATTTTAATTTCCTCTCTCTACTAACTAACTGTTGTTGACTCATAGTTCCTTGGAGAAAATGTTTATCAGTTTACTTAAACCCGGCTTATACATATTATTATGATATATATATATATATATATATATATATATATATATATATATATATATATATATATATATATATATATATATATATATACAGTTCCACAATCCCTGAAAGAATTCCTATGTTTTGTAGATGTGAGAAAGCATTTGACAGAGTAAACTACCCGGAAGCTCTTCCTGCAAGTTGCACAAACGAGGCACACCTCTATATCCAATTGGCATTTTATGTTGTAGGTTCTCTACACAGCAATTCTGTGTCAAGGGGACATTCTCTCTCCATACCTGTTTAATACGTACTCAGGTGCCCTGAATGTCAAACTGAACTCACTCCCAATCGGATGCACTATCAACCTCTTCTTCTTCGTCTTTAACGAAACAACAATAAGCAACCTCTGTTACGCTGACCATATGCTTCTGATTTCCCCATCAGCACAAGGTCTCCAGCAACTCATCGACACTTGCCGCCAATATGCATAGGAATTTGATACCCTATACAGCGAAACCAAGACCCAGTGTATGTTGCTGTTCCCGAGATTGCTTTGCCATATTGCAGAACCACAAATTTTCTCGGAAATCATCGTCTGGAATTCGTGCATGAATTTGCATATTTGGGGCCGCTTTATCACGGACGATTCCAAAAGATACGGCAGGCATAGAACAGAAGGCGTCATAACTATGCAGCTTGCAACATGATTGCAAGGAGGTTTGCCTGTCACCGAGACGCGAAACTGCTGCTCTTCCGCTCGTACTGCTACAGTATATATGGGAGTTCCCTTTGGACGAATTATACTCGAGAGACCATGAGGCGTATCACTGTTGTTCACATTGACATTCTGAGACGCCTCACAGACACTCCTCGCTATCACTCCGCCACATAGATGTTCATAGAAAATCACCTGGATAACTTAAAAATCACTGTCAGGCGAACAATTTCCAGTCTGATTACCCGACTGAGAAACAGCAGCAATTCGCTCATACAAAGCATCCTAAGCAGTGAGGCAAGAAGATCTAAATTGTAGGAAAAATGGGATAATGAGGCGCCTGTTCCTTAAATGACTTATTCTCTATTTTTGCAATTATGAGTGTCATCTCCAGAATCTGTCATTATTATTATTATTATTATTATTATTATTATTATTATTATTATTATTATTATTATTATTATTATTATTATTATTATATATTATATTTCTACGTTGCTTTTATTATTGGTAATTTCCTTTTTTATTATTACTGTGATTAATATCATTGTAGAGTTTTGCCATTTTCAATTTTCGTATTTAGCCTTCTGGACTTGACTTCTGTAACCACCCAAGGTTCCTAGCTGGAAATTAATTGTCTGCAATCTGTATTTTTATTACATCATTTGCAATGTCACTGCTCAGTGGCCTGCATAATGAGACTTCTAGTTATCTTGCTAGGGTGGAAATGATCTAGATCTAGATTGAAGTATAGTATTAATTAGGTAAGACACTTTCTGCCGGTTAGCTCCTAACATTTAGCCTCTACATGTCGGAATATTCAGCATCTCACCATCTTTTTTTTTATTTAGTTGTCTAATAGCAACTTGTGCAGCTGCGTAGGTAATCAGTGTGGAAAAAGTAAAATTTATTATTTCGTGAGAAGAAACTTAGTGAAATGAAAAATCAAACGTCCTTCAATTAATCTGAATTAAAGAATATTAAAATATCTCAAATTCTTCTGTATAAATCTTCAGTGTTGGTAGAGCTAAGAGTGTGAGCAGTGGTTGTATAATAAATGGCCACATTGGTAATTCATTTGCCTTGTTGATTGGGTCCCGTGAAAAGTAAGTTACTTGGAGCACCTGAGCTGTTGATAGGATACTCAGTTTTTAGTAAGCATCGTATGTCGAGGCTTGGGTGTTAGAATTTCTCTTGTTCTTTACTTATCCAAATCCATGGCGATATATATTGTATTAATATATATATATATATATATATGTTATATATATATATATATATATATATATATATATATATATATATATATATATATATCATGTAATAATAGTATGAATGCAGGCATGTGTGAGGATTTGCAAAAGAAACAAAACTTCATAAAAGACCTTTAAATATTTTAATCATGCAAACAGTCCCAGCGAAATTCAGCGGGGTCGCAGGAATATGCACCCTAAAAGCGCAGTAGATGCAGTACTCAAAAGGTTCTAGATTCATTCAGCTTCCACTTGAAGCTGATGCTGGATAAATGAAATGCGAGGCTACCAATCGTGTGAAGGTTTTAACATCGTCCGTTCAATTGCTACCGAGGGCTCAATGCGCTCCTCAGATCCAGCATACATCGTTGGGATTGGAATTCAGTAACCAACGATGCTTGCCATGCCTCGATTCTTTGTTTGAATTGCCGATAATAGACAAACTCGGCAGCCTGAAAAAATACCAGATATATGTAGAAAACGGAACGGAAAAAGTGAAATAAATAGAAAGCTCGGGAATTGGGTTACAATATTTTGCTCTTAAATATGGTGGCTTTTATTTCACTCAATATAAGACTGTAATAAACTGTTTCTATTTAAAAGTAGTCATATATTGTCGGTTAATTGGTGGACAAAATGGTCGCGAATGTTTTAAAGAATTATTGAGTCAGTTTGTTGCAGTAAGCTTGCAAAATTCTAGGGTCATAGGATTCTTCTTACGTGACCCATCCACCCAAACCCTTTCCAGTTAACTATCTGACCTCTCACAAAATCTGTTAGATCCTACTTTTAACCGTCCATTTAATTTCAATCATTCTTGCAGATTTGTTTAAACGTCTATAAGAACTGGCAAGAAAAAATCAACCAGAGGATAAACTTTTAGTTGTAGTGTGGTGGTCTTAGTAAATTATGCTCTTAAGTTCACCAAAAGTTCTTTTCAGTCTTCTTTTTTATTATTAAAAAACTGTGCGATGTTCGTTTCGAGCATCTCATTCCATATCACCAAAAAATATCTGTCAAGCTACACTCTCAAAAATGTCAAATTTCATAACTCACTCATCCATATAGCCACCATCGATAAAACCGAAGTATTGCCAAAATATCGAGCTTCAAATTTAGCAAAATCATCAATCCATTAACTTTCCAAGCATCTCATCATATATCCTATAAGATGCCTCTTAAGCCTATTTCTTATGAAGTATCTTATTGCAAATCACAATACTCCCCACTCTTTAAAGACTCCCATCTTCTCTTACAAAAGGTCCGTTTAGTCGTGTTAGTCGCTTTCTCTTATGCTTACATTTTATATCCTAAAAAATATCTTCCCAGTCATTTTTTCCGAAATAAAATTTCGTTCCAATCCACTTAAAATATTTCCTTAACAAAACACATTTTACTTCTTATACAGTACATAAACAGTACTCTAGAAATTCTAAAACTCAACCCAAACGAGCGTAAGAGGTTGTGCTGGCTAAGCGCAGCGGTACTGCTTCGAGAAACCCTCTATCAGGCCATGTGCAGCCCAGCTTGTCCACACCACAGGTCATTGCAGGTCATCTTTGTCTCTACATTACTTACTTGGCAACAGTTTGATTTATACAAATGAATACCATTGAATCTAGTAGATAGATAGGTAGGTAGGGTTGAAGCAGTGGAGAATGTCTTCCATAGGGTTGATAGCGATTAATGATGAAAAAGATAATGAAAGAAGTGGGTGCATATAGCAGATGAATTATATAACGAGTAAAGAAGTGTACGTAGGACAGTATCGGTGTTAAAAGGTATGAAATCTCCATTTGAGCTGCCCAGCAAAATAACCATGGAGAAGTTTTATTGAAAAGCTAATGGTGGACACAAATCAAATGAGACCCAACAACACAATATTTGTCTCCACAAAGAGGAGCAATTTGTTATGTTACCAGTGTCGTCATACGGGTTAATTTGGGCATTTCATTAACTCCCTGGGCGAGCCATGAATATGGGCTTCTAATTTGCACGGAAAATACCGTATATATCTGACTTTTGAGCTGTTTGCATTGGCTTAATAGTTTGCGTTTGTGGTCTTTATGACGTTCATGTTTATCATGATTTATTAACTGTTTCTGTGATTTAAATGTCGATATAATAATGAAGTAATTAAGATATTGTGTATAGCTAAGATAAACATGAGGAAATGAGGCCTGTAAGGGCTACCAAAAAACTTTCAGCTCAAAACTATCTGGGTAGTAGATAAAAACACTCGGTTATTGTAAATATATATATATATATATATATATATATATATATATATATATATATATATATATATATATATATATATATATATTTGGTATATATATGTATTTATGTATTTATATATATATATATATATATATATATATATATGTATATATATATATATATGTGTATGTATATTATATATATATATACACATAAATGTACGTATTTACATATATATATATAGATAGATAGATAGATAGATAGATAGATACACACACGCATATATATATATATATATATATATATATATGTGTGTGTGTGTGTGTGTGTGTGTGTGTGTGTGTGTAAAGGAAAACGTATGAAGTGTATTATAATGGAGAACAATTGTACATAGGTTATTGTCTACCCAAGGACTGCATAGTGACCCAGCATCCATTAATGGCAGCATAGACACTGGCCAGTAATGCATGAAGTAACTAAATAATATATAAAATGGAGAGGTGGAGTGTTCCCAGGTACATTAGCACATTTTCTAACCCTTGTACTTTTTTATGTAATATTGATAAAATACTTATACTGCATATGTGTCCCGGTGTCAGTCTAAAAAAATGTCAGATGGAACTCTGTTCCTATTCGTTATCCTACCCCATTCCTTTCCTCTCGTATCTGACAAACTCCTTATCTGAAGGAGGAACAATTAATCACAAAAAAAGTCGTTAAGGCGGGCTCCCCGACTCTCTCTCTCTCACTGTCTCCCCGCCCCCCTCTTGACAGATTTGATAACTTCGGAATATTGCATTTTCGAGAAAAGTTAGTCGGGCGTGTGGTCATATTTACTAGGAAAAACTCACGAGCGGAAAGCAAGCGAGGAAGAAGGGATGATGCCTCGGAACATCCTTCCCAAAGAAAGCAAGATGGGAATGTCCACATTAGGAGATCCTCAGAATATCTAATAGACCAAAAAAAGGCAATTTACAATTAGGCAATTCAGAATGCCCAAACCAATGTTGCGAGTTATCACTGGAATTACTAACTAACGAGATAGAAAAATATTGTGCGGGGTAATGCAATCTTATAAAACACAAAGACCAAGATAACGCGCTGATCAGTAACGAAAATCTCACCTAACGAATTTGCTGAACAAATAAATTGAAGCATATCAGGTCAATCCACAGACATGAGTTAGTGAGTAAATAAATGACGCGTTATTCAGATGAGTGGATGCACAAACAACTAGTAAACACACATAAAGGTACATGGATATACATTTCTCAGCAGCCAGATTGTTCAGAAACAAACTAAAGTATTAAGCCCAGTATGATAACTCCATCGGCATCTGCTGTTAAAGAGTTTATAGTGCAAATGAGCTGGATGGTGGGTTATGAAATTTAAGTTAACTAGAAGTAGGATGAAAATCTTAGAACAGCACTTAAATATCCCTGGGTTTGTGGCTTTCAAAATTGACAAGGTTAAGTCGTAATTTGATTTATCAGCTCGCACGAGCACTCATGGCGCTCAAGAATCACGAGGCCATTTGAGAGATCTACGAAGAATCAGAATTTTGTAGCTTTTGTGAAAAGAAAAAATACTTAGGTGTTGTAGGTGGCTCTTCAGGAGCACACATCAACATTTTCTAAACGAGTTTACCAATTTTGCGAAAATATGGGGAGGGAAGCAAATTTATCATGTTAACAAGACGTAAACGCATACCTTGAAAAAGTAATAACACTATCGAGGGAGATACACACATAGCTCTTTGAGAATAGAGAAAAAAGACATAAGACGGCCAACGTTAGTTCATTATTTAAAAAAGCTTTTAATTTCGCACATAATCGTGTCTGAATGCAATGAGAGCAGATATTGTTCTACCGATGGAAAAGGGGAGTCATGCATCAACAAACAAGGCAGCTTTATCAAGAAATGTTATTAGTAAATGATGCAACATCGTTATCATTCGATAGGTCGTGAGGAAATTATTTTGCAATAGGAGAGAGAGAGAGAGAGAGGAGAGAGAGAGAGAGAGAGAGAGAGAGAATGAATTTCTTTTTTTCTCCGCATCAGAAACATGTCTGCTTTATAATTTAGTCTCAAAAGTATCATGTGGTCAGATCATAAAATATTTGGGTCCTTGTAATTTTTTTACAAAGACCATCCGGATAATGAGGTTATTATACAGTAATTAAAAGCATACCCATTTGATACTTCCTGAGTATTTCTTGATTTGGAAACTGATTAAAGAGAGCTGCTTCCGAATGAGGTAAAGATGTTCTTTCATTTCTCCTTTTTATGTTTCTGTTTCTTCGTAGATGAAAATGATAAGATTTTGGAGCTTTCGCACAAAGTTTTCCTGTTTGGGTTGCGGTATTAATGTTTATGCATGTTAACTGCGACCCTCTTGGTGCTGTAATATTATAGGTCAATACTGCCTCAGATGTATTCAACTTCCGGTTTTCTTTCTCTATTTTATGTTTATTTTCTATTGCTTTAATAGGTAGATCATATATTACCGATAGCCTGGGCGAATGGAAGTGTGGTGATCCGCTGGTGAAAAAGTGGTCAATAAATCTTCGCTGTCAGGAGTTGAAGCTCTCGAATTTCTGGGATGGAATAAAGTTAAAAAGACGTTGAGAACACTAGCAAAATTAATTACAGAAGTCGGAAAAAGGAGATTGGGTTAAGTGTGTGGCTACAGTATGAGTAGATGAAGGCGATAGCAGAAATGTTGGTTCCTCCTTCGGTGTTGCCGAAGCATTCCAGTAGGTTTAAACGAAAAGTAGATAGTTTGTTTAACAATAGGGCATGAAATAATCAAGATTACCAAAAAATGTCATGAATTTACCCACCTCTCCCCCATCTTGAAAGCATCATCTAGTTTTACATTTTTTTATCACATTCTCTGTTACCTAACCCCAAAAATAAAATTGCTTTTATTGCGGATTTAGACGAATTCATCGCTAGTAGAAACTATGGTGAATAGGTTAATCTTTAAAATGTGATTTACTGAATATGTTTCTAACTTAATTAGAAAGATCCTGTTTAATTGTGAGAGGTTTTTGTTAAATAGCACAATAGATATCATATTAACGAAGCCAAACAAGATTGCAAAATTGTGACATACATAAATCCATTGTAACGAAGTCGACGAAATCTTAGTGATACTAAGAGGCAAATAAGCAAAATCTTCCCCCAACATTCCCCGGATCAATTGGTAGTGATGAGGGGAGTATTGATTGTTTTAAGATATTCCCATTTTCATGGCCTCCTACAGGCCCACTAAGACAATTTTCGTTTTAGACTAATAGTTTTATGCACTGAAGCATTCAATTACGAAGTTTCTATGTGGATAGCGAGTCTCTTTTTTATTTAACATATTCTCCTTCCCACACAAGACACTGTGAAGGCTTTTGAGATATATTCATAGAAGCACATATACCCTTACAGATCCATTATTGATCCTCGATGTAAATCCCCTGTTCACCAAGATGCAGTAAAAGATGTCTTACAGTTTGTGTCGAAGAAATTAATGCTTTGTTTTGGATAATTTATCAAGCCAGCATATTTATTGTCCACCACCCAAGGACATCTTAACCTGTACCACGCTGAGGTAAAAACCCTGGGACCTTCCACCCTCGCACAGTCTTCCTGAAAATAGATCATGGGCCCTTCCTGGCTCTGCCTCTCTCAACCACCCTTAAACAATTAGTTTTTGCATATGCATTACTGAAGGTTCCTTGCAGCGTCCCTTCAGCCCCTAGCCATCTTTTATTTACACCATCTCCTGGCGTTTGTTTCAACATTATCAATGCTGAGTGACCTCATGGGTCCTAGTGTTTGGCCTTTAGCATAAATTTTATATTCCAGTCCAATTCCTTTGTGTTTTCTTCTCGTTTAGATTATTCTTTTCAGTTCGTCCTCTTGTGTGCCACCACGCAGAACTGTATAAACGTTATTGTACTGTACCTAACTGCCCTATTGTAGTGTAAAAGCGTGAATGCCAATACCATCAAGTAATGAAGACAGGATTCATTAATGTGTTATTTTCTTTCGCCCCGGGTTCATAACCCGTTTAATTCCTCTGTCTTGGCCATAGTGTGTCCCATAGTATCCCAGGCCCCAGCCCATCTCACAGCAGAATCCATGGCATTACTGCGTACTTTTAATCACAGCTCTACTTAAATTACAGTATAAATTGCTTTGCTCGTCATCTGTTGTACTTGTTCTGCTGGAGGCACGTACCTCTCCGTCCCTTATTTTATCCTTGAATTCATACTTATTCTCATGGAACCCACAAAATAAAAGATATGCGAATAAGAAATTATTGTATTGTCAAAATTCTCTCTCTCTCTCTCTCTCTCTCTCTCTCTCTCTCTCTCTCTCTCTCTCTCTCTCTTCTTGGTTGTACACAGATACAACTTATTCTCAGAGGAGCAGTTTTTGAATAGATCACATCAAGAATACTATCAAATAGATAGCAACACAAATACTACATACATCAGCGAGTAAATTCAATTATGAAATGATCAGTATGGAATGGAATACATACATTTAAATTAAGTTTGATGTCGAATTAATGAAGATGAATGTATATCGATTATATTTTTAAACTTTTTGGGGATGCTCTGTTTACAACAGCATAATCTCTAAATTGCAGTTTCTTATGAAGTTTACCTCTTGCCTGCGCAAAACATAGCTAGAAAGAAAGCGAGAAAGATGGGGAGAGAGAATGCAATACTAAATGATTGTCTCTGCTTTCACACTGACGTTTTCGTGATTTCTGCAATTTTGTTGCTCGCTTTCTCGGGAAATGGATAGGTCTTATATTTCTCTGAATTTATTTTGCAATACATCTGCGTTCTGAAACTCTGGCTTGTGAAAGAACACGCGGACTGCTTTCTTGATAAACGTTCAGCTGTCTGTATTTCCCAAGAAATGTAAACTGTTATGTTGCTTTTTATCATTTGTGTCACTTCATTTGCAGTAAATTTAATTCGTAATTTATGATTCCAATAGCGGGCATACATGGCATTAATTTATATGTAATTATCTAAGGAAAGGTATTTTATCGAAGCGGGCAACATTGTGTTGAAAAAATTCTCTATATATACGGTACTTTATTTTTTAGAAAATTTTTATGGCTAAGTAAAAAATACGCAATATGTGTCCTGTAAAATAAATTAAAGCAATTCAGCTATAAAAATACATTAAAAAGAGTCTAACAGCAAGAAAAATTATTTTACACAGACTACATAAAGAGAAACTTGCGTGGTCGACTGATTTACATTTTCTAGGTTTAACTGTGGCACTCCTGAATCACAGCTTGATGAAAGCCTTAACATAAGTTAGTTATTCCCGTTGTCAGTAAGATTAACAGTTACACATAAAGGTCCTGATATACATATCCTAACCTCCCATTTCAAGAACTGCTAACATTTTCAGAAATCTTTGCACATAAGTGTGTAAGTGTTTATATATATATATATATATATATATATATATATATATATATATATATATATATATATATATATATATGTAATATATATATAACATATATATATTTATATATATATATGTGTGTGTGTATGCCCCAAGGATCTCTCCGATTCTCGATTTCCTTACACATATCAAATGTGCTGACCATTACAAGTCCTGAATCCAGACAGCTTCAAAGGAGGAACTCATTCTTTCGGTGATATGATTCAAACCCACATGCACTTCCAGTATTCAAGCCAACATTTACCAAAAATGTTGGGTTCCAATACCACCATGTTAGAAAAAGGCTTCTTCGTGCATTTCCTCTCTGGATTTAAGGCTTTTAGTGATAAGAGTATCCAAAAAGAGTGAAGAAGTAGGGATGTTAAGCTGCCATTGTGGCGAAGAGTAACTTAACTGGTGAAAGTGACTGGTTGAGTATAATTATGTCCTGCAACCAAGGTCTAGCCCTGGGTTTGAGAATTGGGGGAGAGAAAACTTTATCTTCTTTGTATTTGGTGACATAAGAACTCATACATAACTGTATTTTCGCCAACTTTTTATACCACTCTCACTGGTATTCTAAAATTAATATTTTAACTCCCAGTTCCTATTGATAGTATAGTATCCCCTTCCATTTTTTTTTTTTTTTATAATTTCGACACAAAAAATATACCAGTGTACAACATCATGTGATGAAAAGATTTTTATAGCAGAAGCATCGGTACCAACATGAAATTCCATTTAGCCATAAACTGCCTTTAACCAGGTATTACACAAATGTTCAACGCTTTTTATTCTCTGAAAATCTGTTGTTGAGAACCACCTTTCATTTTCTTCCTATTTTCTTCCTAAAACCTTCTTCCACAAAGCTTGTAGGCCAGCGATAGCTTTATTAATGTATTGTTTTACATTTATCACTTTATTTTAATTTATTCCACCTACATGAACATTATTGTACATATCTTAAAACATACATAAAAAATCTCTTAATTTTTATGTCTAGTTTGATATATGCCAAGTACTTATAACCCTCCCCCCACTTCTCTCTCTCTCTCTCTCTCTCTCTCTCTTTATTCCTACAGTGTAGTAAATTGGTTAATCATTAACATTACTAAAAGAGATTTAGCTGGTTTGTAGCCTGTAACTCAGCACGAAATGAAGTAGGCTAATAACCATTTGATATGAAACAAAAAATAAAGCAAAATAGCTTTCTTTAATACTTCGGGTACTTTGGCTGTTGTTGGGATAGAAATTTATGTTCAACTGAGCTTGAAATTTCCTTTTTATGTCAAGGTACTAATTCTTTTTTGTTTACTGTGGCCGGTTATTTCCTACCCGAATCCAACTTTACTTTTTCCAATTGTTCTACTTCTCACACTTTAATATTCGTCTCTTTCAATTTTCACGTACAGACTGAGCTCTCTCATCGACTGAAGCCAAAGAGGCTTTATTGATGATCGATCCTTTTCAGCGGAAGTTCTTCTGATGGAAGCATAGGGAAAGTTTTTTTTTTTTTTTTTACAGCAGTTGATTTCGGAGTAATTAGGTGGGGCAATGAAACGCCCATTAATTTTCTGTACTACAACGATAATATTAAATAGGCCTCGTGAACTACTAAAGAATGTTATTGAACTTTCTTATGCACTGAATCATAACAAAAGAAATGTTCAAAATTAAGATGGAAATTAGGATGGAAGGGAAACAGTCAATAAAAATCAAGGAAATAAAAAAGATGGTAGGATGAGGGTCATCATTAACAAAACGTAATACAGATTTATAAGGCGTACTTTTGTGTTTTCAGCCTCCCTGAAATATATCATAAATATTATTTTAAGATTTGTTCTACCGTCCCTGGAGCTTTCGGTTATAACTTGACTGTAAGTGAATCTTGTAACTTTAATTTTTTCCAATTTGTGGCACCTTTTCACACTAACAGGTAGGTAAATTTATTCAACATTTTAGTTATACCTTATATTTAAGAAAAGAAGGGTTTATCATTTAAGGCATACCTTTAAGGAAGGGTTTTTTAATATATAATAAGAAGCTTATGAGTTACTCATATTAAACAACCGTCTACCATTTATTTCATCCATGAAAAAGTCATATGTTTGATAGAAGCGGTAACGCCGCATCAAAATACACGAAAACGAAATGATGCCGGTCAAAAACTGCTTTCTACCTGGTTAATACTAGTAATAACCTGAAAAATGCAACAGCATCATGGTTCCTTTAATAAGAGGGCGTCTGGTGGCCTGCTGGCCCTTGCTGAAACCCTACATAAAAGTGTCTGTTTTCTTTTATATTTATGATGATTGCTTTTTTAGTATTCTGCAAAGCTGCATTGTATTGCAAACAATGTGTTCTCAAGTATTAAACTTTAATTTATGTCGCCTCATTCTCATGAGCGTGTTTATATATGAGAGAGAGAGAAACTATGATTCATTTTATTTTTTCCACAGTTCAAATATTAAAATGAAATCCTGAGGTGCATAGCTAATTTCACTAATACCCCTTTATTCACAGTCTTCTGGGAAATTTATGATGCTTTTCAATTGTAATACAATTTCAGGAGATTTTCTACCTATTTTTTCCGTTGTTTCTTCGACTTCACGTTACAAAGTTGTTGTATTGAAAATGCTTTGTTTCAAAGTTTTGTTTTTTAAATTGTTTCCTACATCTTTTTTCATTATTGGCCTTATTACTGGTTTCATAGTTATAGGATGATTTTCATCTTGAACGCAGAGTTTAATATTTTATTATCCTGCATTATGAATGTTAATTATGTTATGTGAGCAAATTATGTTAAGTAAACAAAATGTTCTTAAATTTAGATGTGATCATTACCAAAACTACCAGAAATGTTAATCACTCTGCAAGCTTTAGTATTCTTGGGTGTCCATTTACCTGTCACAAAAGAATGTCCAAAGTAACTTCTTAAACTACATAAAATCCAGACTTTCTTTATATTGCAGAGTATGTTATACACTTTACAACTTTATAACTTCAACTTAGAAAGTTTTCTTTTAAGTTTCTTAAATAACGGATATCCAAGTAAGATATTACAAAAGAGACATTCACAATCTTTAATATATCTTCTCGGTAAAAAGCAAAGTAAATATACAAAAGGTTGAAAAAACTTAAATATCTACTTAACCAAGTATCTGTAAGTAATTCATGTTTCAAAATATTGTGCAAGAGAAGTAGATGTGTTTAACTATATTTTACATATTATTCAAAAGCATTTCCACTAACAACCATATCATTTAAGTTAATTGTTAGTAAACAATAAAGACAACCACTTTCAGAAGTGGTGTCTGGCAATACCTGCATTTACAAATGTGAGGCCTGCAGCGACACAGCTTGCGTTTCTGACAGTCTAAGAGGTCAGTCCGACCAGATCTGAGCAGTATACACATCTAGAGCTGGTTGCTTGCTGGTTAAGCCAACAAAACGCCCTATTAAGGAATTCTGAGACAACCGAAGTAATTTTTAGAAAGCCAAATCTTACAATAGACAGTTCTTCATCTCCCATGCTTACTGTAAATTGTTCAACATTTCTCTTTACCCAGTTTTACTTTTTCGGTATTTTCTACATATCGTAAACAGTCTGTGAATGATATATGTCAAAATCTTTATTATTAAGTAATTTACAACGTTTTTAGAGCCTATGTATATACGTACATCATATATATATATATATATATATATATATATATATATATATATATATATATATATATATATATATATATATGTATATATATATATATATATATATATATATATATATATATATATATATATATATATATATATATATATATATACATATATATATAGCAGGTATATATAAAGTCTAGTTGACTTTGGATGCAGCAGTGGAGAACTATGTGCTGGCCTGTCAGCATACTTCCGCTGCAGGTGCATTTGTGTTGACTCTGGAGGTTTGCAATATTTGGACACAGCGAGGGTGTCTTGACGCATGCATTTGTGCTCACCTGACAATGATCAGACTTAAGTGCATTGAGACAATGGAGGCGTATGTGCGTTGCACTCGCGGAAGGTATATCGATATAGACTTGCAGGGGGATTGCATTGAGACTGGGTCTGTTTTGGTTAGTGGTGAAGTGTCGGAAGATCGCCGCTGGGAAATCTGTTATTTGTCGCCATAGAAAGTGAGTACCAAGACTCATGAATACTTCTGTCTTTTCCAGACATTTGTGGAAAGACCTAGTAGTGCTGCAGTGAACCCCGCTGTGTCTCCCATATGCATTTTCCTGTTCTGTTTCCATTGTGCATTTTTCTGTTTTGAATAGGAATGACATTTAACACCATTTCAGGTTTTAATATATGATATGTTTCTTTCAACAGGAATTCTTGGTTCGTCTTAGAGGACGAATATTTCTTGGAAGTATGTTAAATTTTACATACTATATGACATTTATTGTAGTCTAGAATAATTATGACCTTATTACTTAGTTTGCACTAGGTGTTAGTCAATAGTAGCATCTGCTTGGAATTGGTATCCTGAATGTTTGTGTAATTGGGGATTTCAGTGATGTTTTCCATTTGTAGGAGGTGGAATTCACTCCATTTCATGATCGTAGCTTTTAAGGAATCACTTTCGTTAAATTTGCAACAAAGTCTAGTTTTGTACGTCAGTGCGTTTAATTCCAGTAGGCCCTGTTTAAGAATAGGTTGTGAGGAGAGGAGTCGACAAGGGAGATGAATTTGATGACTATGGAGTCACTACTACCAGAGATGTCTTAGGAAAGTAAGTTAATTGATTCTCTGTTCTTAAAACAGATACAGCAATAAAATATGGCCCCCTATTTCACCTGGGGGATAGGGCCATTTAATAGTGGTGGCAGCGGTGGATCTTGAACCCACGACCTCTGAAGAGACTGTTCCTCAAACCAGTGCTGCAGACCGCCTGGTTGGCAGCGGTGTTAGTACAGATAGATAAATAGATAATTAGGGTTACTCTTCCGAAGAGACATATCTTAGTAATACTGGTATTGGCATCTCAGAATAGACTATGCTGGTTCAGCAGTTCAGGTAGAGATGTTGCTGTATGACACGCCAGGAGTCAGTTTTTCCCGAGCGCAAAGTCTGTGTGTTTAATAATGTCACGGGGCGTGGCTAGTTTTACCGTGAATAGTGATTTCTGGGCGTTAGTTCATATTGGGAAGTGTTTAGGTTAGGCATATGTAATGTGTATAGTGTAAAGCACTGCGGTATTTGACTGCTTGTGTGTTAAAACACACGAAAATACAAATGTTTTTTTTCTCTTCTTTGTGAGAACTAAATACTACAAGGAGTATACGTGTTATCATTTCTTTTATTGTTAATTTTAGTGTCAGACTGGATTGCTTTTTATTGCACTGCAACTAATATTCGGGTGGTGGCTGTAGTGATGTCATTCCCTGAGTGACGTGTCAGTGACGTCATTAGTCTGGGCGAAGTTTCTCGCAATCTGGGCCATTCATAAGCAGTGCAATTGAATTTTGGGCTTGTCGTATATCTTTTGTTTTTTATATATATATAACAATTGGCAGTTCACATTACATTTAGGGTTTAATAAAGGGAATATTTAGTTTGTAAGTTATCTCTGTAACTTTGATAATTAAGAAAATTACCTGACATTTGTTGAATTACGTGTAAAAACATTTCTTACGCAAGTGTGCATATATTTAGTTTAACTGCTTTTTTCTTATTTTTCATAATTACACACGTGCGTGTGTTATTTTGGGTGCATACGTGGGTGGGCTTTACTCGGCAATCATTTACTTTTAAGGATAGTAGAGGCGAGCTCGTCTCTCTTTGGGGTTTTGGCACCAGCGTTTTTTTTCTGTGGACTTGCAGGCCTTGGATGGGGTGATAGGGGAGGAGGTTGCACTGAGGGGCGAGCGGGACAAATTCTTCTCTCTCTCTCTCTCTCTCTCTCTCTCTCTCTCTCTCTCTCTCTCTCTCTCTCTCTCTCTCTCGTCCGTCTGCTTGAGTCCCGTATTCTATACGTGAGGGTGGACTCCCATTCTCTCTATTTGGGGGAGACTAAATGTTTTTTTGTCGTTTGCCCTTGAAGACGCTAAGTTGATCTTGACCTACTGTGCAGATCAGCTGTGTGCCCAGCCAGCGGTCTTTTTTTCCCATGGGACTTGGATTTAATTTTTGGGGTTTAGTTGTGGGTTTAATTAATTTTTAATTCAGTTTTTGGGGTTTAATTGATTTTGAATTTAATTTTTGGGTTTAATTAATTTTGAATTTAATTTTGGTTTAGCATTTTGGTATTTAATTGTGGGGTTTATTTAACTTTGGATTTGATTGTGGGTTGCATTAGTATTTTTTTTGGAGTTTGGGAATTAATTGTTAGAGTAACGGGAATTAGTATTCTGGGTTTCTTACAGTGTGGGAATTCGTTCAGTGGAATTTTTCTTTTTTTCTCTCTGTAAAGGGTGTCCTTTCGCGGGACTTGGGAAATTTTGCATATGTGATCAGCCAAGAATAAGTGAACGGATTTATTTACGAAGAAGGAACCTGCAAAAATGAGGAGAGGAAATAGTGATCAGAGATTCCTTAGATCAGCCTGTGGTTGTGTAGGGCGCGGAGATTCAGTCCGCAGTTCGAAGGGTTTTGTTGAAGTTCGGAATATCCAAAGATCGATGGTTGGCTTGAGTTCTTGGACCCCACGAGTCCGTTGCCTTAATTGTGATGTGCAGGGACACATTAGGAGGTTTTCCAGTGTTAAATATTGTGGCAGTTGTAAGAGTTATGGTCATCCTTGGCGGTCTTGTCCGTCTCGGATTTTTCGAAGGGATCTTGTGATCGGCGGACATTGTCTAAAGACCGAACAGCTGTAAGGGATAACTGGATGGGTAGTTAGGTCTGTGCATGGGATAAATGTAAGGGTTTTTATAGATACAGGTGCCTCTATTAATTTGATGAATTATGAGTTGTTCAGATCGATGTTTCCCGATCGATCTTTGAGACCTGCTAAAGAGACGGTATGTGACGTTCAAGCAAATAGGTTACGGGTTTTGGGATACGTAGATGTAGATATGTCTCTTGGGGGTGAAAATTTTACAGAACCATTTTTGGTTATTCAAGTGGATGCTTTGGGGAATACGTTGTTACTGGGTCATCCAGCATGTTGGAGACGGAAAATCTTGGTTCATGCAGGGGTATGTGGTATAATTGTGGGAGTACCTGGTGTGTTTGTGCCTTATGAGGGGACGGATGTGAGTGTGGTGGATGATGATGGTTCAGGTGTACATGAGGATCAGTGGGTGGATGCTGAATATGTGTCGGTGGATAAGAAGTGTTATCAGGGGGTTTTGTCGATGGTGTGGTTCTTGACCCAGGTATGGTTGTTATGGTGAAAGTTCGATTGAAAGGAGTGCATAAATCCTCCCATTTACTTTACCGGATTCACTCAATTAGCCAAAGTTTGTCATACGCTGGGAATTTCACTATAAATATTGAGAACTAAATATGCTATTATATTATTTCGTGAATATTCATTATACGGTTAAATGTGAACTAGTCATTAGAAATGAAAAATAAAGTTAAACATATATATATATATATATATATATATATATATATATATATATATATATATATATATATATATATCTTCTTCTTTTCTTCTTCGTCTTTAACGTGCATTTTTCCCATCATTATATGGGGTAAGCACGTTGCCTTCTTTTTGAAGGACTATATATGTATATATATATATATATATATGATATGATATATATATATATATATTAAGGCTGTAAGGAAGTGTCATGTACTATGAACGAGAAACTTAGCTGCTACCGTCAATGTGACAAATGTACGTATTGTGCCTATAATTCAGTTAAAATTGAATGTCTTTATACTAATCTTAAAAGTAGACTATATTCTTTCATACTCTCTACAAGATATTTTTAAAATATTTTAAAAACTTCTGATACATATTTTACGTCTGGATGAATAACAAAGAATTAGTTTAAATTAGCTTCCGGTTACAAGGGAAAAACCACACTCCCTGGATTTCAAAAATTTTTTTTGTGGGGGGAGGACTGCATGGCCAATGAATAAAAAACCATAGTCATTGGCATAACTGAAGCAAAAGTTATTCCATTCATGCAAAAATCTACAATAAGGCCATTTTGGGAGAGGTCTCAACATACAGGTATCTCCACCTTCGCAGCCTATTAGGTATTTGCGAGAATCTCCATATTCGTTCAATGTCTTTAGGAATAAACAGTGGATAAGGCTTCAAGGTTTATTTTGTAAAGGACTAGAGTAATCTCTGGAACAATTAACTTGTTTAAATTTTTATTCAATAATTTTTGCATACTTATGTGAACAACTTTTTTTCCTCATATTTATTTCAAGTAAAGTCATGTCACTGAATGAATTATAAGAATTATAGTTAAAACTAATATAATGAATGCACCTTTAAAAATATTATTTCAATATATGAAACAGATGAAAACATTAAAGCCAGCTTGTCTGTTATAGATCTTTAGATTAATTTATTTGTTTATCTCTTATTCATTAGAATAAAATACCTGGGACATATGATGAAAGTACAGTTTTCCGACACCATAGAGCTGGCATAAAGATAAAATACAAAAGTGAAATAAATAATTTGATACCCCTTGGGACTCATACCGGGACCTAAAAATGTTAGCACAAGTTACAGTGGTGGGTTCCCAACACAGGACTTTCAAATGGTTCTTTTTTTTATTTGCCAAAGAAAAAGTAATCAGTTTATTAGGTTCCAAAGCAAGTTTTTCCCATACCTCGGTAGATGTTATTGTTTTTATATTTCTTTTTTGCAATCATTTTAATAGTTTATTTCGCTGGAATATTGGTATAAAAAGACAGCATGTCAAAACTAATACAGAAGAAGGAAGTAGCTAACATATCTTGTATCGCATAAAAAAAATCCTAAAGTATTGTTTAATGAACATTTAGTAAGAAGTTCTATGCTTGAATGAGGAATTCTGCAAATTTCCTGTTAGGTATATGAATAACATTGGGACATCCTGTTGGTACAATTTCATTTTAAATTGCCTACTTATTTCATCTTCTGTATACGGACAGTTTCCAAAGATATAAATGTCATTCAGCATAATCCCAGTTTTATCAGTAGAGTAATTTTTCAAAGACCAGTTCCCTTATCTGATTTTATGATGTGAAAAGCGTTGTTGTGGGTCCTTTATGCTTTCATATTCATCACCCTGGTAAGAATTCCACTGAGAATTGGAGAGTCATGCAGTATATAAATAATAATAATAATAATAATAATAATAATAATAATAACGTTTTCATCATCAATCGCATTATTAATATTTACCCCTTTACTAATAAGAGTCCCGGATTCCACCTTAGTGTACTTTTCCAGGCTTTCTGTATTACGGAATATCCCGTCTTTGTTTATCTATTCGTTTTTCCTCATTTACCTTTCAATTTTACCTTACCCATATTTCATCTTTATACCTTCACTCTTTTATGGTCACCCATTCGCAACCTTTATGCCATTACCGACAAGCGGATGGTCATTGCCACTGGAGGCCCTGAAGTTAAGACCTCGACGGCTACGTTTTTCCACCTAAAATGGGCAAACAACCAAATTACCTCGCCGTTCATGGTCCATTTCATAGAATCGTCCTTATAATGGCCTGTGTTTCTTTTTTTGTTCATCCATTTTTGCTGTTATTGTTTTATTGCTGTGCGTAATGGCACTGTTGCCCCTGAGGGTTGTCTTAATCATTCTTTTCGGTGTTGAATGATTCCTAGACCTGAAAACGACAGGTCCAGTAGAGGTGGTTTTCAGAAATTTCGTCCTTTTGAGACATTTGCGACATTTAGTGCTAATAACGTAAGAAAGATCCAAGACAAGGTCATGAGACAGTGAAGGGGAAGGAAACGCTGATGATATCTGGTAAGCTTTTCCATCATGGAGAGAAGTAAAAAAAAAATCTGCACAGGATTTCAAATTATCCACGGATTCTTAGTTCATGGGCGTGCAAGTGATTTCACCAAGGAAGGTTGGGTCTCACTGTTATCGTGATGTTCAAGTTTTTCACTTCCAAGGCGGCAAAACCAAAGCACAGTTCTTTCAGAATTTGGCCAGGATGATTGAAGATTTATTAATAAAAAAAATCACAATCTGTGTATATCTACTACGAACAGGTTTATTTTTAGAGTAATTTTATTTAATCTAGTCATCATATAGATTCTTTCTTATATTTAAGTTTTCCAAAAGAATGATTATTTAGGAAAATCTCGTAAAGAGCGCTGGTTCTATTTTCACCATCGCTCTAGAATAGCTAGGGTATAGCTGTTTCTTCTGGACACCAAAATCCACGAAGCTCTATGCCTCTGACGACAAGCAAGGATAAGATGTTTTCTTTAGTCATGTATGCACCATTGCACTGGTGCAACTTCGAGACAGCCGTAGTCATTTCACGAATGAGCTCAGTCCTAATGTGTAGGATGAGACGCATATGAAACGACTCATTTAAGAAAACATGCAGTACTATGAAAAGGTGAGATTATGGTGCCCTAACTGCGTTCAATTCTAACACCTCTGGAGAAGTGACAAGCTTGTTATGTGGAAGGACAAACGAGCAACAGGATAAGAAGCACTCCGTAAGTTTATGGCCAATGAAGTCAGAATTTACCACCAACCGCTGTTGACTCTGGCCTCGTTGTACACTTCTCTCGAAAACAGTGAGATATGCAGAATATTCAGCGGTTTCAGGATAACACAAGAGAAGTTTTCAAGTTATCATAAAAGCAAAAGAAAGGATTGTACACACACACCCACTATATATATATACATCTATATATATATATATATATATATATATATATATATATATATATCAAATGTGTGTGTATCCGTGTATATATCTGTATGTATATGCAGTGTGCAGTTATATTCCATAAAATGTTTAGAGGGGATAGACACAAAAAACAAAAAACATATGAATGGTGAGACAACGTTTTACTTTGACAAAGCTCTCTCTTCATTTGCAAGAGTCGGCCACTATTGAAATTGACATGTTTATATTGTGAAATTTACTTGAGCCTGGCACAGATTGGAATGCTGTTCAAGAGTGGCATTTCAATTTGCTGTAGCCTTATCGGTCCCGGCAAGCACTCTTGAGAGGCTCGCAACAGAGGAGCGAGAAATAACAATTTCTTGTCAGCCAAGGCAATCGGCGCCATGAATCTCAGATTTATACTTTTTCTGATTCACACAAATTTGCACGCGAGATCGGAAGCCTTTAGGAATAACTGAAGTGAGTACTGCTGTAAAAGACCATGATTCACATCGTTTTACGAAGGAATTAATAAATAAAAAAACTGCAATTACCTGGTTTCTCAGAGTCAGCAGTAGTAGGCTATAATTTTCCTATATTTTAAAATTAGCAGAATCAAGGATATATATATATATGTATATATATATATATATATATATATATATATATATATATATATATATATATATATTGTGTGTGTGCATACATGTAAGTATATACATACAATTCTACAGTGATAGTTATCGGCTTTGCTTACCCTCAAGAAGCAGCGATTTAGGCGCACTTAGTTTAAATTGTATTATGTCTCTGCCAAACTTTGCAGTGACTTACATGCCTAATAGATGGCTGATTGCATTAGGTGGCAACCTGGGAAAAGAGGGCTGTGAGACTAACGTTTGAAAAGACTCACTGAGAACCGGAAGGGTAACGCCATCTTGGGTCACCCAAGACAAAACTGCCCTGAGTGTTTCTTCCTAGCTTATAATCATGTTTTTTTCCTGAGTTTTATGTAACTAATATCTTCCGAATTGTAACATTTTGCAACATTAAGTTTCTAAAAACATCGTTTAACCCTGCAGCTAAAATGTTTGGAATTTTGCATTAACTGGAATTATTTTCATTTTCCCTGTCTTTACCTCATGTTATAATGTCTCTCCCTAAGGCTATTAGATTTGTGCTATCTTACCATGAACCCTAAAACTAAAATATTTTAGTTCAGCAGTGAAAATATTGCATTCCACAATCTTCTGAAAAGATTTCTTCTGTTTTTAATAACTACTTGTAAGAAAATGTTTATTAGTCAGATAACTGATTATTTCATTTTCTTACTTTCATATCGATTTAGATTTACTTATTTTCATACTATTAGTCAGTAGCTACTACTTTCATATTGCATGTGGGCATATCCATTCAAAGTTCGTATAGAAGGAGATCCAGTTCTTTTTAGTCTCGAGTCATAAGGTTTTATGAAAAATAATACATTTATCCTCATCTTCCCAATAATTAAAATTTACCTGAATGTTATTTTTCGTTCAGAATCCAGCCTAAAAATAGTTTTACCTTTGTTCTTTATCTGCCTTATTTTGTCCCTTTTATCTATGTATGTTTGCGTATTTATCAGTTCAGTTCCACCCAACCACTGTCTCATCTTTGCTCCTTTGGCCGTTTGTAGTCATCTGTCCGAAGGGCTCATTGCACACGGTCAATGCAAGTGGAAGTCCTGTTGTTGTGACCTCTACACCCTCGTCATCTCCTTAAAAGGGACAAACACAACCCTTTTACCTAGACAGTCATGGCCCCATTCACGGGAGAATTGTCCTTGTAATAGTTCGTAGTTTGTTTTTATGCTATTTCGTGGTTATTCTTTTTCTGGTGTGTTCTATTTTCTCAGAGAGAGAGAGAGAGAGAGAGAGAGAGAGAGAGTGAGAGTTTTTAATACACATTACGAAGCGCCTGGTGAAGGTTTGTTGACCCACTTATGGAAGGGAATGTAACTTAAATGTCATTTGAGCTCCTTCACTTGCGACTTATAGCTTCCTCGTCTTCATGCATGTAGGATAGCCGCCCTCCCTGATATATATATATATATATATATATATATATATATATATATATATATATATATATGTATATATATATGTGTGTGTGTGTGTGTAATGTGATATATATATATATATATATATATATATATATATATATATATATATATATATATAAATTATGTATGTATGTATATACACAGTATAAACATATATGTATATATACAGTATATAAATATGTATATAAATGTGTATATATATATATATATATATAGATATATATATATATATATATATATATATATATATATATATATATATATATATATATTGCAACTGACGATTTTATATTTATGTTAATTTATCAGGTGAAGTAGAGTATGTAAAATTAATAAAAAGCAAAAAAGCGAAAGGGTCGATCTGAAGTTACCGTTGTTGGTTTAGTTTAAATTTTATCTGCTACATTTTAGAATAAGTGTGATGTATTTGACAAAAAATTTTGACTTGAAGAAGATACTGTGGCTAGAAGATGGACTTTTCGAAGATTCTATGAACATAGGCAAGGAAATTTCATTACAAATTTTGTTCCTCATGGAAGATACTCTTGCTAGAAGATGGACTTTTCGAAGATTCTAGGAACATAGGCAAATCCTGCTTCAGATGGTTTTACTTCGACGGTTAGTTTCATGAGCAAAGCAGAATCTTTCTTTGTGTATATTTTAGTTTTACAAGGTTCTTTCTTGTATAGAACTATCTAGGTAATAAGAAGTAAAATTCCAAACATTCTAAATTTACCTATTTTAATTATAATTCTCAGTTTTATGTTTTCTGTTACTTCTGGGTTGATTTTCCTTGCACGACGTCTAAATACTTTTCCACTAGTCTTAATTATTTAATTGTTACTAAGATGGATGTTTATTCCATGTGAACCAAATAGTTTCGTGATAATTGTCCTAACCCCAAAACTCTCCGTTGCGTGAAGGGGAGAGTTTCTCAATTGCTCAATTACTTGAATGGACTTTCCTGTTAGTAACTCTAAAACGGCTCCAAAATGGTCGCGAAATTGGATAACTATGAAATCCTGAAATTCGGTTACCAGCACTGGTATGGAAAAAATAAACAAGACTTCCCGCGAAGATTTTTTAACTCAATAAAAAATGGAAGAAGATGATAAAACTGATTGTTTACGAAGTAATTCGTCTAATTCCTTATTCTTTCTTCACGTATCCGGAACATTCGCCGTAAACATTTTTGCTGTAGGAAAACTCGCCTCAGGAATTTTCGCAGTAGGAAACTTTGCCGTATAGGATTTTTGCCGTAAGACAATTTCGCCGCATTTGTTGTCAAGTATATATGGCTCGCACTATTGTTACTTCGATTAAAACATTTTAACAAGCAAAGTACCTTGTTATCAAGCATATCTGGAACCTATTACCGTTACATTTTGATTGACGAAGTACCTTGTTATATAATTAAAAAATTCAAATTGAATACCTAATTGGAGTTAAACTCTAAATTTTCTTTATTCATTCGACAATATTTTTTTGTGCAGCCAACCCATAACAATGGTCTATCAAGTGGAAAGTACCAGAGGCGGTGTGAAATTAGTTGACGATCTTAACTTTGTTTACAGAATAGATAGAAAATACGGTGAAAAACATATTGGAAATGTGAAAATAAAGAATGTAAATCTAGAGTGCATACCGTGCTGGAAAATGATAATTTATCTATATGTAAAACATTTGGCGAGCTTTGCCATCCATCTCATCCATCAAAACTAAAAATGTATGAAGCAAAAACAAAATTGAAATCACTAGCCACTAATTCACAAACTTCTGCACGGTCATTAATTGAAGAAATTTCATCTAGTAAATTCCTACCTGGTAAATCACAAGTAACCTACAGCAGATTTTTTAGCGCTTTGAAGGACTCACACCCATCATTAGAGCCCGAGACCTTAATGGTTGATTTCGAGAAAACAATTATCAATGCTTTCTGTGATACATTTCCAACAACAAATATAACGGTTGTTTATTTCATATGGCTAAGAATATCTATCGCCACATTGTGGATATAGGTTTAAAGTCACGCTTATTCTGATTTGACGCAGAATTCTAACAAACAAAACAGAAAGCCACTACTGCACTAGCATTTCTCTGCCAGTGTGTGATGTTGTTGTTGGTTTTCTCGAGCTTACTGACGATGATGATTTGCCTCAAGAAT
Source organism: Macrobrachium rosenbergii (assembly GCF_040412425.1). Classification (NCBI taxonomy): domain Eukaryota; kingdom Metazoa; phylum Arthropoda; class Malacostraca; order Decapoda; family Palaemonidae; genus Macrobrachium; species Macrobrachium rosenbergii. The sequence goes on from NC_089748.1 coordinate 24,294,099, forward strand.
TTGTCATCATGTTTTACCATATTGAGGAGAACGGGGTCGAGGTGAACGAAGACGAAGAATGCAGCCAACTTTTCCTATTGAATTGTGGAATGTCTTCGAACGAACCCAGAATGGTATGATCAGAACCAACAACAGCGTAGAAGGCTTCAACAATGCAGTACAGGGCTCCATGACTAACATGCACCCAAATTTGTGGAAACTAATTGCGTATTTGAAAAAGGAAGAGACATTAGCAAAAAAGAAAAAGTTATTTAGATCGAGGAGATGCAGTACAAATGAAGAAAATATATGTTGATATCAATGCAAGACTTCAGCGGAAAATGCTTCATTACAGTCCAACGCAAAAAACACATTATTTACGAAACATTGCTTGGAATTTGCACATATTTTAAATTATTTCTTTGTTAATTTGATATATTTTTAGTCTTTTATTTTTTGCATAAATGTTTACTTTTTAATTTCTTTTCTGAAGTTTGACCCTGTAAAAAAGACATGTTAAGTAATACTTATAAAAATGAAGTCCTGTCTATACAGTTTTTTTTTCTATCCTTATCAAAATAAATCAATGTTTGGAACACAGTCAATTAATTCACAAATTATTTACAAGGAACAAAAAAAAAAACATGGTACTTCGTTAATCAAAATGTAAAAATCAGATATACTTGATAACAAGGTACTTTGCTTATTAAAATGTTAAAATCGAAGGAACAATAGTGTGAGCCATATATGCTTGATAACAAGGTACTTCGCATATTAAATTGGACATTACTCCAAAAGGGACCGTTCAAGATAAGGGTATCGAAAAAATGCGACGAAATTGTCTTACGGCAAAAATCCTATACGGCAAAGTTTCCTACGACGAAAATTCCTGAGGCGAGTTTTCCTATGGCAAAAATGTTTACGGCGAATGTTCCTAGAACCCTTTCTTCATAAAACTTAAGAAGAGTGTCACTTTTAATTATCTTTACATCATTTTTATCAAATATTTTTATTTTCGTTATATTTCCTGCTTGTTTTTATGATTATTTGTTACCTCTCTCTCTCTCTCTCTCTCTCTCTCTCTCTCTCTCTCTCTCTCTGGAAACCTAAATATTGACCTTCTCTCTATATCCTGGTTTTTGTTAGCCAGATCACACCTCTGCATTTTGGGATGGTTTTGATAACCGAATTTTCCCTTCTCCAAGTGTGAAGCTCTTACGGAATATCCTTTGACTCCAACTGCAGGTCACAGACACTTGAAAGTCTTTAGAGATGGGTTGTTAGTCTCAGATTAAAATGAAGATACTGGAATACAAAATAATAAAAAAGATAAATTGAACGTTTTTGTTTAGCCTTCATAATTTTCAGGCCATGAACTCTGAAACGAATCCGGTTACCAAAGTCTTCTGCTTCATTTGCGATATTCTTTTATTTGTCATTTTCTTATGATATGTAACAAAGTCTCTCTCTCTCTCTCGCTTCGTCTGTCGTGTTTTGAATGCTACTTTATATTAAAAAGTTATTTTGAAGGATGGTATGGTTATATGCTCTTCTAGGGCTACATAAGTTATTCGCACTTTCGTTTGAAGTTTTGTTTATCTTTTAACTGTAACAGTTTTATCGACGGCCGCAATTTATAGTTTTCATGTGCTCTGATGTTTAGTTTCTCACTTATGTATTATACATATATAAATATATGTATATATATATATATATATATATAGTACATATGTGTGTGTGTGTGTGTGTGTATATATTATATATATATATATATATATATATATATATATATATATATATATATATATATATATATATGTGTGTGTGTGTGGTGTGTGTATATATACATATATATATATATATATATATATAGTAGAGAAGAGTATATATATATATATATATATATATACATATATATATATATATATATATATATATATATATATATATATATATATATATATATATATATATATATATATATATATATATATAT